>NW_024962334.1:24845631-24865997 GCF_019238085.1 Lagopus leucura
TTTTTTTTTTTTTTTTTTTTTTTGGACAATATGTATGTATTTCTTTTCATTATTCATTTAGAAATTCAGCTGTTCCACTATTACTAATTCAGTTTAAAAATATACAAAACAGTATTTAAATGAAAGGTCTTTATGCTGAAACTCCTCCCCACCCAGGTAAATCCATGAGAAAATAATGGCATTTTGCACTAGAGTTATTGTTAAGTGCTTGTGTGCATACTTTAAATAAATGCAACCCAAACATTTTCCTGGCACTAATATCTGATTAGCTGTGAATTTCCAGAAGCAGAGTTTGGCCTGTCTTAGTACTTGGAAGATACGTAACGATAAATAAATCAAGGCACAATATGGCCATGTTCTTTCTCAAGGATTTCACTAAAGTATAATAATGACCTAATAAAATATGTCAGTCTTTGGATTTATATAAAAGCAGCAGCAACAACAACAACAAAACAGAAATGACATCTGCGCTATTACCCTTAAGTTTCTGTGTTGGTTTTTTTTTTTTTTTTTTTTTTTTTTTTTTTTTTTTTTTTAATATTCTTGTACTCTGAGCACGACTACAACTAAAGCACTGCAATAAAACATAAATAGTGCTTAGCCACATTTACTGGAGGGGTCTGAAAAGCAACAAATTAGTTGAGGTAGATTTATGCCCTAAGACATGTTGTAGGATACAATATCGGTGACGGTTTATGTACAATGATGATGTGACTGCAATGTCAAGTAAAATAAATGCATAATCTTCAGGTTTCAATATGTGAGGTGGCAGAATAATGAAATTTGAATACAAATATCTGCTACGTTTATCTTTATTTATAGGCTGGCCACCCTAAATCAGGCACAAATATGAGATAAAGCAGTTAAAACAAACGAAAAGAATGGAAATATACCCTACTTTATGAACTCTGCAAAGTTTTGACCGAAATAGAACTTCTGACTAGCAAATTGCTTTAAATTTGTCAAACTTGTGAGAAAAGAGAACTGAAGCATGGGAAATAAAAGGATTATTAAATCAAATGGAATAAATCTGTTCTTTGTACTTACAACACATGAAAACATGTAAGTTCTATATAAACTTGTGCCTGGCATCGTTGTCATGTAAAATGAGTTCAGTTCTACTGGAGTTAAGCCTTTGGGATCTGATAAGACCTTATATGACCATTATATGCTCAGTTTGGCCATAATCTGCGCCAATATATTCTACACATACACAGTTCTTGGGGGCTGCTTTGGAGTATTCCTTGTTAGCAGTCAAAAATTCAGAGATGAGTTGTTAGAGAACAGCCCTTATCAATCTGACTCAGGGCTAAACTCTCAAAAGTGTAAGCTTTGCTGAGTTTAAATTTTAGAGTTAAGAACATGATAGGAATATGACAGCACTTAATAGTTATTTATGAGTTCTTTCATAACTGCAGTCCTGCTTATGATGCTTATGATTAAATTAGTAGGAGAGAAATTCAGTTAACAAGGTAAAGCGGTTACAGAGAGCCACCCTCTTGATTTTTCTTTCTCTCATTCTTTCATAAATAAATGAAGAAAATTTCAAGCTGTTTGTGCTCAGATCTTTAAGGTAATTTACAACAGAAGCAATTGCATTTCAAATAGGATCGAGGGCATTTTTGCCCTGGGTTTTGAGGCCAGTATTAACATTTCATAGTTCCCTTAATAACAAAAGGTACAACAGGGAAAACTGGTATCTATCTAATGAAAAAGAATATCTAGCGATTGCTATGAATAAACCAACAGCTCTTCTAAAGTGTATAATGGCAAGCTGTAGAGTTAAATGAAAGCGAGTGATGCTCATTAAAGTGTGCTATGACACCTAGTTAGATTCATTAGTGCATAAACAAATGTTCAAAGTGCAGAAGACAGTCATGCAGTTTCAGCTGCAATGGGCTCTATTTGAACAAAAAGAAAAAGGAATACTTATGAAAAAAATGTTATTGCTAAAGTGCCGTATGGGAAACTAGCTTCTGTTAGTACTGATTTTTATCCTTAAATAAATAAATAAATAAATCTCTTTAGCTTCCTAGTGCTATAAATGATCATATAAAATCCACAAAATCCAAACAGAAATAATCACAGCTTCTGAATTGTCCTTCTGATCATTAACAAGCTTTCCACTTTAGGACTGCCTGTCTTGGATCCAGAAAGCAGCTATCCACCATGAAATGTGTCTGGGCCCTGCTTGCCCAGTGGGAGAGCCTGGGTGAGGATTTCTCTGTTTAAAGGATGCTGCCAAATTTCGGCATGTTTTTAAGATACTTCTATCCTTGCTAACAGTATCAGATACTAATATGAAGGAAATTTAGCACAAGAATTATTTGACGTTGTTTGTACTACTTTACTTGACATGGAGAAATACAATGACCCTGAAGACTTCATTGTGTTTTTTGTTTTTTTTTTTTGTTTTGTTTTGTTTTTGTTATTGCATTTTAAGCTGTTAACATAATGACATTGAATTTAATCATATAGCTGCAGTCCCAGCTCCTTACAACAGGAAGGGAGTTGCTGAGAACTCCTTTTGAATGGGTTTCCTGCATTCGTGCCCACAGCAGCGGGCAGGTTGTGCTCATGGGCACACCACATGTCTGAGGAGGAGCAGAAAGCCCTGAGGCAGAGGAGGAGAGAAGCTGAGCAGCTGCAGTTCTTGCCTCATTTATATCTTTTGGGCACCCCTGCTGGGGAAGGGTAATGGCAGAAAAAATAGAAGCAGCTGAGTGCTGTAGAAGTTCCCTTTCTTGTTACTGTGCTGGTTGTGATTTTCTCTCAGCTTCTGCATAGGGGAGCACCCACCATGGGGTATATTAGTTTCAGAGGATCCTTTTTGCTCTGTGATTGCTATAAACCACCAGCAGCCACAAGGCATAAATTATTCTCAAATTTTGTAGGCTACAGACTGTACTACAAATGTTGAATTGGCCTTGGTGATGGAAGCATAAGCAATACAACTATAGCACTGTCTGGAGCTCTGCTCTTTTTTCCTAAGGATATTTTTGGCTGTGGCTGTGTACAAGGAGATATTAAATTTATAACTGGCATTCCTGAATTAAGTCCAGGTTAACTGGACTTACAGCTATCACAGAAGAGCTGCTGCACATACAGCAGATAGCCCTGCAGTGTTCCCACGGCAGCTTCTGCACTCCAGCCTTTGCCACATGGGAGGAACTGCTGCCTGGGCCTGGCTGCTGGATACAGAACCTGTTCTTCAGGGAAGTGTTTGGGAGAAGATAATTGTGTGGGTGCTGTCATGTTAGAGCGTTAGTTCATTTTAATTAATAATAACTGATTTAATGAGTCAGGTGAGGCTAGACTACTGCAAACCTTAGAGCTTTCCAATAGAAAATTTTAAATGTTTTTCTTAGACATTCTAAATCAGCACCACTTCTAAGGCTGCAGCTGAATTTATATTGTAAACTTAGAAATGCTCTCAGTCAGTGTGGCGTGTCTTTACAATGCCGCATCACAGCTGTATGAGTTCCCAAGTTGTCAGGCTAGTTCTGGGGCATCAGATTTGGAGGGCAAATTGTGGGCTCATCCTATGAGTCCCAATACAAAAGAGTCTTATTTTATGCTATTCTGTAGAAAAACAAATATTGATGACTGCCTTAAGGCAAAGAGAGAAGGAATTTTGATTGTTGGTCTTGGTAAAATAATTAAAGGGATGCAAATTACCTGAGTAATGACAGGTTAACTCCTAACACAGTAAATCAGCCCTTGTAATTTGTGCATAGACTGTTCTACATACTGCAACAGATTTTTCTGTAAATACTGGGGAAATCATTATGTATTGTATCTATGTTTTGTAAATACTGTAGGGTTGCACTTATGTATACAGTCTATTCTTTCATTGTGGAAGTGTTAAATGAAAGTATATTCCCAAGTAAGATGCTAAATAATGATACACTACAGCATGTAATGTTGAGTTTTAACTCTATATTTTATTAGTCTTACTGAGTGAAATGACAGTGTCATTTTTTTTCAATTCCACCTCAGAATCAATCATTTTACGTTATGTTACATACTTCACTCATTCTATCCCTTGAGACTTTTTTAATCTTTTTGTTTTCCAAACAGATGGCCTGGTTATATATTTATGCAAAGAGGGAATGGACTGTCTAAATTTTAGCAATAATTAGCATGACTCCTAAATGTTTTTAAAATCTCAGTGTAGTAATAATGCCTTTATCTGATTTTATCTCTTGTCACACTTACGTCTAGATAGCAACGTTATCTAGAAATAATGAAATAATGACACAGACAAAAATATGGAAGGGGATTTTTTTAAAAACAATGTTTTTATAGAAAGGATAAGATTTATGTTAAAACTGTAGTGAGGCACTGGTGACCAAGGTTTGACCAAGAAAGGAATCGCTGCACTCCAGAAGATCACCTGCAGTATGTTTAAAGACAAAGAAAAATGACACTGAAGTTCCTGGGAAGTCACATGAGAAGTCCAATTCATTTGGAAAAGACAAATGTGTGAGCTCAGCACTTCATGCTGATAACACAACCTGAGTGTAGTCAACACAAGCACAGAAAATTTGAATCTGTTTTGAATCCAGCATTCTGGGAAGCTGTTTCCAATTTCCCTTTTCTTTTTTCTTTTTAATTTTTAATTTTTAATTTTTTTTCCAAAGCCTTCAGTTACTTCAAGAGTCATCCCAAAATCTGTGTCTACTGTGTCATCCTGGTGGATCTAGAATGCTTAACTGCTTGCTAAATGAGTTCCAACCATGAAATTATCCAGCTTCATATGAATATAGGGATAATTTAAGTAGTCACTGTTGTACTGAGTAGGTAGTGTGAGTGAACAAGTAATTTAATATAAGTAAGTGTAGGAATAAGCTGTTGATTTAATGAGACAATATTATTCCTTTTTACCAGAGATTCCAAAAGATGGAATTTTCTTTATTTTGTCTCAATTATTCTCTTTTCCTGCACAGTACATGGCTTCTAACTAATGAACCTGACTCATTTAAGAATAAACAAGTACTACCTTTCTGTCCAGTCATTTATGGTCGTGCTTGACCTACCTTCCAATTAAATTCATTTAAAAGCCAGAGTTAAAGCCCAGTTTTCAGTTAACAAGGGTCACTCACAAAAAGTAAATCTAATCTTGGATAGATGACATGCATCAAAGTTAACTTTTAGTGTAGTTCAAAAAACAAAGCAGGAAGAAAAAAAAGAATTTTTGAATATCTGAAAAAAATAATGATGCATCTGTAAAAGATACTAAACATATGTGATGGTTAAGGAAATTTGCTTCTATAGAGGATTTTAAAATAGACTGTTAGGCATAAATCAATGGGATTTTTAGTATTTTAAAAAATAATAGGAAGAATGTTTCTTCCATGCTGTGAATGATTACAAACATGTTTCATACATCTGATTAGTTCCATTGTAATCAAGCACTCTTGGAAAACAGACATATTTGTAAGAATTATAGTTAATAAGATCTGAGCTATTTTTATATTGACTACAGTTTTAGATATTGTAACTTATTGTATTAATCAGCAAATCACCTTTCAGAACATCAGCAGAAAGTGCAGTGATTTGGAGCAGGGAGTGCAGTTAGATACAATAGCCCACAGATGGAGATGGTGCTTTCTCTTGATATTTGTCATTTTCAGAATGAATAACTTCCTAGATGGAGATTTAAAATAGGAGAGAGTCTTAATGTTTATCAGAAGATGAGAATTTTTCTAAAGAAATGCAAAGTAAAATCCATTGTAATATTTTTTTCTTTGGAGGTTTATTAAAATCCATTGTATGTTCTGAAAAGATGAAATAAATGATGAAGTATACTGTGCAGACAATATTTTCAGCTTTGGATACAGGAAATAACATTTAATTTAATATTCAGAAGTAATAATTTATATATCAGGTACTTTCATTTTTGAATGAAAAATTTTTGAAAGAACAAATAAATGATGTTTTGCCTGTTGTTAATGGGTTGATATTTGTACATTCTTTGTCAGTTTATCTTCTTTTCATTGCACTTTCTATCCTTCATGCCTTGTAGCTCTGCCTCATAAAGCCTTCTGTCATCTATTCCCAGATTAGTATTACCATGTGGGCCATTACACACTTTTATGGGATTTCTGCATGAAAAAGTGATTCTTGATATATTCTGCTTTCATTTCGTGTTATCTGAGGTTCTGTAATTCAATTAAATCCTTTAATCGGTGTTACTAAGAGAGGGCAAGTTTCCTCTGGTTTATTTGAATTTAAAGTTTACTCAGAGGTTTAGAAATCTACAGCTGGTACAGGAAGGAGAGATGACCTAGCATGGCAAAAGGTTACAGGAATCAAGATAAAAAAAATATGGATTGCTTTTTTTTTTCCAGGTTTCCAATGCTGTATTGAGAATCTGCATTACCCAATGGGAATCCCAATGTAGGAATGCATGCCTACATCATTGTCAATACAAACTTGACTCAGAAAGGAGGACCTTGGAAGTAAGAGGGTGACATATTTGTTAGTGACCTGAATGCTGCCTCACAACAGTGTTAGGATTCCAAGAATAATTTATAATCCTAAGCTTTTCCCAAACTACAGACATTAAAATTTCCAAATGAACTTCTGCACCATGATGGCAGTGCTGATAATGGTATGTTCTCACTCTGTTGTGGGAAAGAATGGGAGGGGAGCATTCAGAAGGATGCTAATGTCTTTTCTATTGAAGTATGGAACATGAGTATTTCCCTGCAGCAAGTGAATGCTACAAAAACACCCACAGTGCTTTAAGCCATGCATTAGACATTTGTCAGCCACTTCACACTTTGTGTCAGGTTTTTGCAGAGTAACTAAGGTATAACTTCCAGTGCTTTAATGCAGGAGTTCTGAATGTCTTTTAATGGCATTTCTTCTATCAGTGGCTAAAGCAATAGGGCAAGATGAATTATTGGAATAACAACACAGAAATAACAAATAACTGTGCTATGGACATTAATAAGAAGTGACTGCGAACCTCAAGGTCAATTAATGGGAACTTTAGGCATAATTAGTTAGCTTATTTTCATGCTTGTTGGTTTGATCATTGAAATCCTATGACAAAATATTTTGTTTGTTCATTTTTTTCCTTGCAAATTAATGAGCTCTCCATATTTAGCTCCAAGTAAAGTCCCTAAGTAAAATTCTGAAATAAGCATTATTCTAGCCTAACATACAGCTAGGGTGTAGGTTCACAGCAACTGTGGCCTTAACTGTAGCTTTAGAAGATCAACCATTCTTCTGAAAGCTTCTTTTCTAATCTTTGATGTAGCACCAATTTTCTCCTTGCTGTTTACTAGGTAAACTATGGCCTTGTGTAACTGTGAAATAGTCAAGCTGAAAGGCAGCTGGAGGAGAAGTTCAGAAAGCCAGATGAAAGTTAGCAGCATGCTGGCATAGTGCCTGTTATGTGGGGAGTATTTCACTCCCAGGACTTAAAAGCAATCTATTAAAAGTCTGCAAAAAGAAAATGACCAAGCCTGACAATGAAATAGATGACGAAATGATTGAGACTGGTTGCTAAGCTATAAAAATGTTTTTATCTAACTAGTGTACCTAAAAGCAGTGCACAAGTAGCAACATCTCTGATATTCTAAAGCTACTAATTGCATTATTGGTTCTTAGCAGATGCACTGCATATTGTCTTTAAAGAATACAGTCACTTGTGGCTAAAGGGCAGCTTTTCAGTGAATATGACTGTACTTAGCACTCACAACTCTATGTCTCATTAGAGGTTGCTTCTCTGAATTTTGTAAAGGGCAGAACAGTCTTCCATGCTTGGAACCTTAATTGAGCTGATGATTAGTGTGCAGAGGTTTCTGAATTTCTTTTGAAAGACAAGTATTTTAAGAAATAGTATTGTTTCCAAAATACTAAGCATGGCTAATTATCCAAACCAGATTATTATGAACACTCAAAAATCTCGGGAATGATTTGTAATAAGTCAGTGCTATGTGTTCACACACAGAACCACACATCATCTAAATTAGACAAAACTGGGAAAAGGGCGAATTTAGACCACATCTCTGTTAGTCAATTCTGATGTGAGTCATATAGTTGCCCCATAGCAGAGGGTAGAGTGTCTCTGTATCTGAGCATAATACAGGCATGTCCCTTTGCTTCACTAGGGAAAGATGACTGGCTTGATAACATTATCTTCCATTTCATTGCTCCTCGGATAGCAAATCCTGACTAATTTACAGACTTTCTTCAGTGTCCTACTGGCTGCTGAAAGTGCTTTTAAAGAGTTCTTGTGATCCAGTGGATAAAACACTCTTTTCCCTCTGTTGTCTGGATAAACACCCTGATGGTTTGTCCCAGTTGCAATAACTTGTTCTCCTACTTTACCTTGTTCTGGAAGGTTAGTATTTACCAGAATACAACTGAAGGCACTCAGTTTGCCAAGAAAAATATTCCTGTGTTCTCTACTCATTTTAAGTGTGAATTGTTTACCTCACTGTACTGTCTGTCTTCATCACTTCTTTGTCTCGGTCCTTTTTTTCTTATTTTCACCAACAAGGACAGTAGTGGCAGATTTAGATTTAGTAGTTACAGATTTGTAGTTGATCTTCAATTATTTTTTTAAGCAAACATACTACAAAGTATTAAATCAAAACACGCTTTCACATATTTCTGTTTCACAAGATGGTCTTTTGAGAAAAATTGCCTAAGTACAACTGTTTGTGAAAAGGATATAAGTAAATTTCAGTACAGATCACAAAGCAGAGTTAGAATTAAGCTTTGCAAACAAAAAACTAGCAACAAAACAGTAATCATAGAAACTTAAGAGGTCCTTCAATATTTAATGTTACAAACTTATTTTTCTTAATGTTCTTCACACAAATCAGATGTAATCAGCGCATTCATTTCTATAAAAAACAAAATTAGAATTGACCAGGATTGTATTAGTAATATGGGTGAATCACTGTGCTGCCTGAAGTTATGGAACACACTACTTCTGTTTCACAGTAATTAGCAGGCCATCTGTGCCCATACCACTCTCCATAAACAAAATGCACTTTAAACATCAACTTACTGTTCCAGAGTGGATTTGTGGGTTTGATTCAACAAGAAGAATCTTACTAGAGCTGCTTTGAAAGTAATGCCTCCCATTTTTATTATGTTGGCCCAGGAGGTCAGAGGCAGTAGAACTTGAACCTTTCCACAAATAATCTTTATATTCTGTCACGTGACAGATGGCAGCAGAGGGGCAGTCTGACAAAAAGATGTCTGACATGAAAGTGGATATGAAGCAAAGGTGGAACTAAATTTCTCCGTGAAGAAAAAATTGCACCTGTTGACGTTCATCTACATTTGCTGAATGTTTATGAAGCCCGAAGAGTGGATGTGAACACAGTGAGGTGGTGGGTGTGTGTTTCTGCAGTGATGACAGAGCTGTGAAAGACAAGCCACTTTCCAGATGGCCATGCAGATTTTTATGAGTGTGGCATGCAGGCTCTTGCTGTAGAAAATGCACAACTAATGGTTGCGATTGTGTTGAGAAATAATATTTCTTAGCTTGAGGATTTCATCTATCTATAGTGCTATTGTTCTCGTTTACCTGCTGTATTTCCATGGAAATAAATAGGAAGCCTCACTTTCAAGCAACCTACGTACATTCTGTCCACACATAACAACTTTTCTGATTTTTCTGATTCAGTGATTTCTTTCTTACTGTTTCACTTTAATCTTGCATCTTTCATCACTTTTTCTTCCCCTACAATTCACTATTTTGCTATGCTTTAACTTATGGCAGAAAAGGAGAGAATTGAAGAAAATAAGAAAACTAGACAGTAAAGATATCTAAAGACATTCAGATTTCCGAAACTTTTGTTGTCCCTTACGGGCATTTCATATAACAATACACTTATATTTCTATTAACCTTAGATTGGTACAATCATAAACTAGAACAACTAAAGTAATTTTAGGTGAATATATTGAATGAAATTTATGTTATGCCAATGTTATGTGCACATATCCTAAACAAAAGGAACAACTGAGGATAGTAATCTGGATTCGAGACTAGTTATCCTTGTTTTTTAGCCTGCTTTTTGCTTTCTGATGAGGTAGTGATAATGAAATTAATTGTGCTTACCAGAGAACAGTCTGTGACCAAATCTGCAAAAATAATGAATTTGATCAGATTATGCTGTGGTAGCATAGTCAGCAAACTTCCTTGGTAAAAAATGAATTGGTCAAAGCAAGGCGAATGAAACCTTCTTCCAGAGGAAGAAATACATAAATTATGCATAAGATAGCAGGCTGCCTTATTGATTTAAACAAGCAGTCTGAAAATATGTATTGCAGGAGTTAACTATAGAATTTACTGATGCTATAGAACCTAGAATTTTTCTAAATAAACCTTGGTACTTACTAGCTCAATGAGCCTTCCATGTAACAGATTGATATGAAAAGACAAGATGAGCAAGAATGCTTATTCCAGTTGTGCTGTGACCAGAAACGTGATGGAGCCAAATGCTTGGGATTTATTTTTATTTATTTGTTATTTTTGAGGAATGAGGGAATTTCTAGAGATTTTTAAGACCCTTCACTCTATTTCCATGTTATTTTCAAGTGCAAAATGCTAAGGAAATACTTGACAGAGTGACATTTCTTTACCTTCCTGCATCTCTGGAAAAAGAGAGTAACTTGACATTTGAGGTGGAAGGGAGTCAACTGTGAAGGGAACTTCCATGCCACTTGAACCAGTTTTGCTGTATTCATAAGCCAGCATCTGCTCTTGTAAATTGACTAATTGTGGGTGCAAGCAGGTATTCACTAATTAGATGCTCAATTATCCATTTTGCTCAAACAATGGCCATTTGCATGTATAAAATTAAAGGCTTTGTGGACAGCCATCTCATTCCTGGTAATGAACATTAAGCAGGGACCATCTTAAAGGCATCTATCAACATTTCAAGGCTTCAGGGAAGTCTGGGGGCCTGGAATTCTCTTATGAATAAGTAGTGTGTAGCATTGCCTAATAATTAAAGTATATATGTGGCAACATTAATATCAGAATGTAGCAGAACCCAATATAAATGGTAATTAGGAGAAATGACAGCTCAGCAAAAAGGAGCGATAGCATCATTAGTGCCACTAGGGGCTTTGTGAAGCATGCTCTCGCTGTAGAAAAAGAAAGGGAGTGGGAAAGAACAGCTTTTGATTATGCTAGATAGTTGTCCAGAAATTCAAACCACTCCTTAGGTAGATTGATATAATTTTTTCATTTAGAGAGTGTCTAATTGTGAATTTTCAAAAGGTTTTCAATTAGCTATCATAACTGCTATTTGAAAATAGGACTAAATCTTGATACCAGAACCTTTCTTTTATCTTCCCTCCATACTGTGTTAAGAGAGTTACTTCAGAGTGGCACACTGATATCCATGAAATCTTTTTAAAATACCTTTAAATTAAAATGTAATGAACTATTCATTGTGAAATAGCATGTAGGGTTCTAGATATCTCTCATTTCTTTCTAGTCTATGATGAGGATTCTATGTGCCTTATTGGGGTGATGTATTATCCTTTTTCATAAAACAGCTTTCTGATCTTTGAGTCAACTGTATGAGGAAAAACATAGGAAAAGCAACAAAGTTGAAAATTGTTACTTGCTGGTCAATATTGTACTCATAACTTTTAACCCATAACTCTAATGCATTTATTCACTGCATCAAAATAGAATAAAAGTTTATATCTAGAATATATAACTGACAGTACTGTCTTCTTTTTATATTAAAAATTACATAATTCTGTATGTATCTCAGATCCTATAGACCTGTTTCTGATCATGGCTGTCAATCTTGTCAGTACATGGTATGTGTCAGAAGAAAGAAAAGACTGTAACTAAAATCCCAATTCCTGCCAGCTCTCAGCTACTGAAGCAATCTTCCTCTTGATTCATTGCAGGCTTTGAACAGGTCTGATTTTTTTTCTTGATTATTTTTTTCCTGTTTTTTTACTGTTGTTAGAAGCTACAGAGAAAGCAATACCTGTTACAAGCACGTTCCAACCTGGGGGCCTTGTAGACTTATTAATCCGGAGGATTCTTTTGTCTAAAGAGCAGAGAGCACCCAGTTTTTTAACATTTAACTCCTTAGAGTGAGATTTTTCTTGATGATTTGAAACAAATGTCATCAACTTTCAAGGCCTAGAGAGCTACACTGAAAAAAAGAAAAAGTTTCTGTTTAGCTATTTGTATTATAAATCAGGTTATTAAACATGTATATAGTGCGTTAGTTGCTGATATTTATTACTTCATCTATTTTCTTGGCTTTTTAGACTTGTAAATATGTACCAGAGATGGCAGGAAGGAAAGAATATCTTCATCGAAGCCACCAGAAATTTTGTTTTCAACTTCAGGGATGAGAATTAGATGTTAATTTTTATTTGGATTTATAAATCCTGTTTCTGATGTTTTTACTCAAGTTTTGATAGTGCTACTCAGTTGTAGCATTATTGTTAGAAGTTTTTGTAAGAGAGACAGGCTAGTTATTTTTGTCTTTCCTCTTAGCCATGTCTGTTCTTTCACAAGAAGCTGAGTCCTCACAATATCACTTAAATGGAAAAAAAAAAAAAAAAAAAAAATCAACACTGATCTGAATAAAATCTGCAAAAATTCACCAAGCATTTCTATAGCTCAGAAAAGAAAATTCCCTGAGGTTTTGGCAGACCCAGTCATATGAATAAACATGCAGAGTGATTTCTGCCTAGGGGATTTTAAGAGATACAAACATAGCTCTATGCACAATCTTGCAACCATTTCTGCTGGGCTGTTCTTATTATGATTTATCATGTTATGGTAATGTTTACGAGATACCACTTCACAGAATGACAGTACTCTGCCTGACAGTAAAGTGCCTTTAAAGACTACTTGAACAAAATATTTACATATTCTGCATAACCTAAAAACATAATAAATACTCTACATCCACATTTCCACAATAACCCTATATAGACCTATATATTCTATATCATGTAGAGTTCTTTCAGTATTACTGGTTGTTTGCTTAGATAACGTGTTGAGTTCTGCTCAGTAGTGTTAGAGTAGTACTCTGGTTTAATGTCTTGGAATTGATTTTTTTTATGCTGCGCCGTGTTTTAGTCTAGTAGAAAATAGTGTAGTTTTTTGTACAAAAGGTATTGTCATGGTAAAAGTGACCAAAAAAAAAAAATAATAATAAATAAAAGCAAACAGAAAACTCACTGTGCCATTCCTATGTTTTATGGGCACTCTCTCCTTTGATCCCGTCCCTTAGAACAGTGATATTTCCATTTGTTTGAGCCAAAACCAGAGAGATGCAGTTTGCATTTGGCCATTTCTGAGCAAACCAATGCAGAAAAGATAATGTATTAAAAATGATCGCTTCTATTGGACGTGTTCAGTTCATATGTGTTAGTGATAAGTTCACCTGGTACCTGCTTTCAGCAAATGAAAAGTCCCAAGTAAATGTTTACATTGACAGACCAGATCTTACAAAACATTTATGTGAAATTTATAGTATTATATATAGTGTCTTCATGGGAAACTCACTTTTGTTCCACTTGAGTGAACCCAATATAATTTTATGAATAAAAACTGGAACAAAAAAAAAAGCCATAGGAAATCTCTTCTAAAGAGATCTCTTCTCTTCACAAGGTCAAAGAGGGGCTTATTCCACATAGCTATGTTAGATTGTCTGGAAAGAAAGTAGCACATCATCAAGACTGAAATGAGTAATGCTGTATTTGTTCTTATCAATACATTAGTGATTTCTTGAAGCACACTGGAGGTTGCTGCTGGGGATACAGTGTTAACTTGGTACAGGCTAGTCCAGGAAGGACTCCCTGCTCTTCTGCGACTAGACTAGATTATTACAGTTTCTGATTTAGCAATAATTCGGGCCATTTGTATCTTCAGTAGACTACTTCATAGTAGATATAAGTAGATATAAGCCTTGTTAATTCTCCTTAAACTTCAGCTAAGCTATTTATCTTGAATTGGGATTATCTGCATGTTTCCTATGGAATGATGAGAATAATGAGCAATTAGTGCACAGCGAGCCAGCTCCTCACAATTTAATATTGTCAACCAACCAACTTGCTCAAAATGCTTTCTAGTCTTACATCCAAGTCATTTATGAAAACATTAAAGAGAAGCCTGCTAGCAGAGCAAGGGAGGAGATTGTCCCCCTCTATTCTGCTCTCCTGTGGCCCCAGCTGGATACCAGGTCCAGGTTTGGGGGCCCCAAGATGGGAAGGATGTGGAGCTTTTGGAGAGGGTCCAGAGGAGGGCTGGAGCACCTATCCTATGAAGAAAGGGCTTGTTCAGCCTGGAAAATAGAAGGCTGCGGGGAGACCTCATTATGGCCTTCAGGTATTTACAGAGAATTTATAAACCGGGGGGAAATCAACTTTTTACATGGGTAGATAGTGACAGGACAAGGAAGAATGGTTTTAAGCTGAAGGAAGGGAGATTTACATTAGATGTCAGGGGGAAGCTCTTTACTGAGGGAGTGGTGAGGTGCTGGAACAGGTTGCCAGGAAAGTTTGTGGTTGCCTCGTACCTGGAGGTATTTAAGGCCAGGCTGGAGGGTGTCCTGGCCAATTCTGATCTAATACTTGGTCTAGCAGCTGCCAGCCTTGCCTTGGCAGGAGGATTGGAAGCTAATGACACTTGAGGTCCCTTTCAATCCAAGCCTTTCTATGATTCTGATTCTATGATTCTATGATTCTTTGATTCTATGAACTGGCCCTAAAAAGGAACCGCACAATTGACTATCTTCCAGCCTGATAGAACCCCATTTACTATAATCCTTTGGGCCATCAGGTAATTACTCTCCTGACACGTGTTTTTTGTCTAGATGTATACAGGACATTTTAACCAGAAGAATACTGTAAGGAAACAGTATTGAAAGCTTTACTGAAATCTGAAAATATAATATCAACTGCTTCCTTTTGTCAATTAGATGGGTGACCTTGTCATAAAAGGGAATTAAGTTAGTTAAACAAGACCTTTCCCTCATGAACCCATGCTGGCAGTGACCAATGACCACATTGTCCTTCAGGTGTTTTTCAATAACTCCCAGCATAGTTCTCCCCATAATTTTACCAGGCACTGAAGTGAGACTGACAGGCCTGTAATTACCAGGGTCTTCCTTCTTGCTCTTCTTGAAAATTGGAACATTTGCAAGCTTTCAGTCAACTGGGGCCTCTCCAGATTCCCAAGACTGCTGAAAAATAATTGAGAGAGGTTTTGTGATGACAATGGCCAGCTCTCTGAGTACCCTGGGATAAATCCCATATGATATGGACTTGCATGCATCCATGTGGAGCAGCAAATCCCACACAAGTTCAAGCTTGGATGGGAGTTGATTATTAGTGCAGTCATAGTCCTCCAACTCAGGGGTCTCACATGAGGTCTCATATTTTGAAAGCTGTTTTTATTAAGATGATAAATTGGAAATTAAGGTTGATAAAAATGAATGGATGCTATGCTGAATTGTAAATGTGCAGTCTTTTATACAGGGATTTCCATACTGTCCTTTTAAGGGTAAGGTAGACTTCGAGCTGTCACATCTCATGACTGACAAATAATGTTCCTGCAGCAATATGCAATGGCTGTATGCTATAATATCATGTTAGAAAAAGGCATATTCAATGATGTTCAATAGCTTCTTACTTTAAGGTTCAGAGAAGTGCAGGTAAGCAATGAGTTGCTTCATGGACATGGGCAATGTAATTCTATCTGCATTTTACCATTGTTTTTTCCCTAAACACTTCAAAGCAATCAGTGGCAGAGTTGCGTATGCTGTGTCCACAGTCCTGGAAAATGATTAGATGGAAAAAAAGGAACACCAATTAGTGTCTGCTGTGCGGGTGATTTCTTGGCTAGGTTTCTGCTCAATGGAAATTGGAGTGAAGTAACTAATTAATGTCATATCAGACAAAGAATATGTAAAATAGTAACAACTTTGTCCATTTATCACAGATTTCTGAAATAAGGTGAAAGCCTCCTTATCCTACTCCAATATGTTGAACTGCTTAGCTCTTTGCCTATGAGCATACATCTTCTCTTTAAGCTCCACAGGGAAGGCTTTTCCCTTGTATTTTTGCATCTCTAAACTCTGGAAGGTTTCATAAATTCTTAACAGATTAAAGAAGAAATTTCTTGCTTGCTTCTTTACAGACTTGCCATCAGAACAGTTGATCTGATTTCTTTTCAGTTCTCATCCTTGATATTCTCTAATAGGCCTGAAGAAAATCATAATGATATTACAAGCACAGCTTGAAAAGCTGTTAGGTTTGTTTGGAATGAGATGGTGATTTCACAATAGCAGAATAGTGCAGGTTTCAGAGATGCCTGCAGGCTTGCTACCAGAGTGAAAAACAAAAATGTCAGTATTCATGAGACTTAAGATTACATGCCTTATATATATATTTTTAATAAACTATGAGTATATATAGATATGTAGAAAGAGAATGCACAAATTACATTAAGGAAGACAGTTTAGAATGAAAATGATAATGAGAATATTAGTAAACAATTCAAAGATTTTATGATTATTTGTGAGTGCAATTGTGAGGCTAGAAATTGTAGTTTTCTCTCTTTTAAAAGTGGAGATGGCAGACAAACAAGAGCATCTGTGAACTAAAGAGAAAACATTTTCAACCTAGGTTACTCATTCTGTCAGTTTTTCCCTTTCCCTTTGGTCTCCCTCTGAGCTGCTGTTCAGGGCTGAACTGTGCATCAGCTGTATCCCTGTTGTACACAGGTATAAGTCCATGAAAAGATAGACTAACTTTCATACCTGAGAAATGATGTCTCAAGCAAACATCACTATTGTTAGTGGAAAAAAAACCAAAAAACATTTAAGTACTGAACATTTGTTTACATAAAACACCTGGGAAAAATAAGTCTATTTTGTAGATGCTGCTGCAACCTTTAAAATTATGGCATGGTCAGCTTGTATGGCCAAATGGGATATAACTGACTTTGGCCTAAATCTCTGCTCTTTGTGACAGAAATAGGAAGTTAGGAGGAAGTTATACTTTGACCATTGTGTATTGTGTAGGTTTCATCAAGAGTATCTCTTTTAGAAGCTGGATAAGTCATATCAGCTACCCATTTGTTAAAACATGCCGCACAATAAGCAGTAGCCACAATCAAACAGGTTGTTCAGAAAAGCTGGAATCTCCATTTCTGAAACCTGATTGAACTCAGTCTAGATCTGTAGTTGCCCTGCCTTGATTAAGGAGTCTAGAAAGGTCTTCCAACTTAAATTATTTTGACAGTGCTTAGTGATATTTCTAAGACATAAAAATGACCTGCTTTTCCATCTGAAGTATTATTTTTACATTTTTAATTAAAAAATAATTTTAGCACAGATTCAGATTATGTTCATCAGAAATGGTGAAGCTTGCAAGACTATTTCTGCATCCCTTGCTGAAGTCATTGAAAGATGACTCTGTGATCTGTACACTGTTCAGTAAATTGAGATACTAATGTAATTGAGTACAACTTTCTATGTTGTACATGGCTTTTCTTAAAATTATGTAAAATAATAAAAAAATGATTTTTACTAAAAGAAGTTTTTAATGAAAATTCAACTGCTGAGCATAATAAACATTTAGATTGCCTATCAGGTTAACATCTGAATAATTTTCAAGTAATTATTGAAAATGGCATGTTTTGGACTGCAGTCTGTTTCATGTGATAGAATAGATGATATTATTTAATTTATCACTGAAGTTTCTGTAAATTTCTGAATGCCACTGTAGACTGATCACGTTATTGCAAGGCATGCAATCAACTTCACAATTACTCGCTCATGGATATTGGTGCTAAGCTTATATTTATACAAGCATTTGACATGGTAATCAATGTGATATCATGCAAGATTGATTAAAGTTGATCACGCCATAACTCATTTTTGCTTTGTGAAACTAATTTAGGGTAGACTGATGAAAGAAAGCTGCTTGGAATATTTAGATTCCACTGTGTGTTCAATGTTCTTTTAGAGGTAATGAATAAAAGTGGCATTGATTCACTGCTTTCCTCAGAGTGCACAGAAATAAAATAAAATAAAATAAAATAAAATAAAATAAAATAAAATAAAAAAGCAGCAAACTTAGAACAAATGTTGGTCTTGCTGTAGTTGCTGCAAATAAAGATGACTCTAGCAGACCTCCGAGGACACAAAGTAGCTCACAGACTTGCCTGTGTATTTCAGGTAGGGTACTAAAGCAAGGATCGGAGCACTCGTGTATTTGCCTAGCTTTGTTTCTTAGCCGTGTCTGGAAAATATTTGTCTGGAAAGTCTTCTTTCTTCAGGTATGAGTTTTCTGACATCCAGGAAGGAAAACCCAACATTTGAATTATTGAGAAAGGGAAACGTAATAGCTGTTGGCAGCACTTCCATAATACGAAGTGAATATTCATCTTCCTAAGAAACACTTCTCCTTAAGAAAACGCTCGCAGTGCTGTCATCGGCTGTTTAGTGAGTTCAGAAGTTGAGTGATTTACGCCAGTCCTGGCGAGCGCTGTGTTTTTGCCAGCCATCTGCCCCAGCTAATCTCCGAATTCCATCTCCAAACGGGGATGATTTACAACTTCCTTGATTAATGACATCTCTCATTTTCTTCCTAACGCGGAGCAATTAATCTCACCCCGTCCCTGGGGTCCACCGCAGTAATAGGTTTTGGGGGGAGAAACAGTCTGCAGAACTCCTCCTGTATATGACACTTTTTTTATTTTTCCCCTGCCCTCTCTCCCTTTTCCCCGCGTCGCACAGCTGGCGGTGGGGTCGAAGTTACCCAGCGGGGTGCGCAGGTGCCGGTTCGGGCCGGGGCGTGCGGTGCCGGGCAGAGGAGCGGGGCGGCCGCAGCTGCAATGCGGATGGAGCCGGCGGCTCTCGGGAGGGGCGGGCGGCCGCGTGATGCGGAGGGGGGGGGGGGGGGGGCCCCGCGGTGCGGGCCCGCGGAAGGGAGCGTGGGCGGTGCGGGGCACCGGGGGCGCGGAGCCTGCGCTCCGCCCCGCCACAGGAGGCGGGCAGGGAGAGAAGAAGGGGGCCCTGCGCGGAGAGGTGAGTGCGGGCTGAGCGCGGGGCGAGCAGCGCTGCCTTTCCTCTGTGTCCTCGCATGCCCTCCCCACGGGGAGCATCGGCACCCGGAGCTGCCCTGCGAAGCCGGGCTGGGGGACGCGGTGACACAAGGCTGGCAGCAGAAAGGTGCGCGGAAGGGTGCGCGCGGCTCCGCGCGGCCGCCTGTCACCTGCGGCACTGGGACCGCGCCTGGCACACAGCAGTGCCCGCTGTGCCCAGTGCCGGGCTGCGGGAGCGCCGCACAGTGCCTTACGGGGCCCGGGAGCTCGGGGCTGTTATGCAGAACGGAACGAGTTTAAAAGCGGCCGTGGTTACTCTCTTGGGAGGGCGAAGCAAAAAAACGTGCCGCAAAGCCAGTTCTATAGAAAGCAAAGATACGCTGAGCACAGAAGTGGCTGAGAGGGCCGGCCGGGTGCTACCTAGCCAACCTCGTCTTTGGGAGTGAAACCGTCCCGTTGTCTTGTTAAAGCAAGTAATTACTGTCTGAAGGACACGAAGCAGTAAGCTCTTTTTTCAGATCGCTCCGTGCGTGCGCCAGGAGCCGGGCTGGAGTTGCTGTGTGTGCGCCAGCAGCGTCTCAACCGCGTGCGCTTCGCCGGCCCGAGCGGAGCACTGCTGCCTGCGCGCTGTCGGGGCGTGAGTGATGCGGGAGGAGCAGCGGGTGCGGGAGTGCGGAGATGGGGATAGGGGTGGGTTCGTCCAGCATGGAGAGGGATTGCTTCTGGAGCACTCTTAAACTACCCAGAGGAAAGTGAAGGACAAGGTAGAGTGAAAAAAACCTCTACCGCATTTAACGCTGCTAGCATACGTGCGAGTTGATGGTGTTTTCTCTTAATAGCTCCTCTCCAAGTGCAGCATACGTCTGTGGAGTGATGGAAACTGAAATAAAGGGTGTGGGTGTGGTTTTGAGGGGAGTGTGCACGGTTTGAGAAGTAGCGCTGTGGCCAGGATGCTGGATTTTGAGTTACAGTTCTGCTGTGGCTGCGTTTAGCAATTGATGCATCAGCACTGAGTTTGATGGAGCTGCACTGAAGAAAGTTATTTAAACAAACTCTTCCACTTCGTTATAAAATCTCCAGTTTTTGAAACCAGTCAGCTCATCTCTTAGTTTGTAGGATAATGCTGTAAAATTACTTGCTGATGATGTATATGTTAGAAGACTCATTCTGTTACTTCCTAATTTTAGGTGTCTTTTGTCAATGATTCTATTGAAAAATCCTTTTTTCTTTTTTTTTTCCCTCCCTTCTTTTTTTTCCCTTCTTTTTTTTCCCTTCTTTTTTTTCCCT
>NW_024962334.1:24866007-25144723 GCF_019238085.1 Lagopus leucura
TTTTTCCCTTCTTTTTTTTCCCTTCTTTTTTTTCCCTTCTTTTTTTTTCCCTTCTTTTTTTTCCCTTCTTTTTTTTCCTTTTTTTTTTTTTTTTTTTTTCCTTTTCATTTTCCTAACAGATCTTGTGAAGGGTGCCTAGGAGACATGGGGGCAAAGGTCATCCAAGTTGATTGAGAATGATGTGTTGAAACTCAGTAGCAGGAGATGTTTGAGGGTCATGTTGTCCATGATTTGGTAGTCTTTTGACTATATTACTGATTAATATTTAGTAATTGTACATGATTTTGGTATTACTGATTATAAGTAATGCAGTTTTCTCTGGAGAGGTGGAACTTGACCTTGCCCGGATTTGTGGTCCTTGGATTACTCTGAAGGTTAATATTTTAGATGGCTTATCTTTTTATACTGAGGAGTTTAGGGCATCTTTAGCAATATCACAATATTCCTTGAGTTTTGTCATTTGCTTTACTGGGGAGTACAACACAGCAGAAATCCTAGCTGTGGTTGGGCACTTGATTCACATTTGTCTTCCCACACTGTACATTTATGATGGAAAACTGTCAGAGCAATCGTATTCTGTATACCATGTCAATGTACCATATAGTACAGTGGTTTTACATGGTGTTGCGCATGGCCATAGGAATGGAGGAAAGGAGCTGTGGTTACTTAAATTAGCTTTTCCATTAAAGCCATGTGAGAGCAGTAAAGTTTTTATTTTATCAGTGTCCTACTGAAATAGTAGCATGAATAGAGGAGAAAGGAATAACTTTAACCAGAGTTTGTACTTGATACTGTAAGTCTTGTGCTTTACATTTGTAGTAGCTCCTTTGGTAACTATTTGGTCAATGTCAGATGTTTTAAATTCCTTGGAACCTACCTTTCACTTACCTCTTTAAATTCTGGAAGTGCAAGTCACTGCTTTATTGCACTTAATCAATAGTTAATCAATGTATTCAAATTGCATTCAGAGTGTAATCAGAAAGAAAGCATTTTAATTTTAACAGCTGCAAAACAGTGTTAAAATTAATTCGTATTTATAGCATAGTCACCTTCTCCAGCTTCTTTTCATTTGCATGAAAATATGACAGTGTCTAATGGTATTAGGGACAGCTTGGATTTTTTTCCTTCAGTAACATGAAAAAAAAACAAAACACCAAAACACCCACCTTTCTTCATTCATTTCTTAGTGCTTTCAACTTTTACCTTTAAGTTTGTGGTAAAGATGGTGCAGGAAAAGGTGCTAGCATGAACGTACATCATGATTTCAATGTGCTATTCTGGACTGTTCTGACATGAAAGTTATCCTCTCTTCCAGTAGTGAAGTTATTCATGAGATAAGTTTATTCGATATCTCCCCTGAGCTGTCAGCTTTACTTATCACAACTGCAGCCTGTCAGAACTGTGTCCTGTCCTTAGGCTGCTGCAGGCAAGGAGGATGCCCCAGTAATATCAGAGGTGGTTTTCAGCCTAATTCCATTTGCAGACCATTAAAAATGCTCCAGTGAAAGTATGCTTTTTTATTAGAAGGGAGGCAGGAAGGAGAGAAGCTATAATTTTCATGTTACAAGATGATGAAATTGAGGCCTTGGAATGATGTTATGGTTAATTAGCTCTCTTGTTCTTACCATATGTAAGTTTTGTTCTGTAACATAAATTTAGGGGGTTGTTTAGAAATAATAATAATAATAAAAAAATAAAGTAAATACTCACCTGAGGGTAAGGGGCATTTTTAGCACAAGAGCGACCTGAATAAAATTTACTTTCAAAAATTCACAGACCGTTTCTCCGTTAGATAAAGATTATCTCTTGTACCGAGGGGTTTGCATGTTTAGCAGTGGTATGGGCTCAGGGAAATAGTTGCATTTAGTTTCTGTCAAAGCTTGAAATGTCATGCCATGTAATGTACCAATCCAGTTCCCCTTCAATCTGTTTAAAATGTGTCTTCAGAAATCTTTGCTTTTGGCTCTTGCCAGAGATTAAGCCCTCTTGAGTGATTTCCCTTCTTCTATGTCAGGTTTAAGCTGCTTCTCTGTGCTAAGTCCACGCTATGCAGCCTGGCTCTATATTCTTGTTTTTCCTCCAGGAACTCTCAAGTCGAGAGGGAGATGAATGTCTGCTGGCTCATGCCTTGGTCTGTGCTTGGGACTGACTCCCCACCTCTGCAGGACATAATGTACTCTTATCAGTTCCCCCTGAAATTGTGGAATATTTGAATGCTTTCCAAACAAATTGCTTTTGTAAGATGAATATTAAAAAAACTAAAGTGTAGATAATTCCTGATATTCTTTTCTCGCACTAAAATACCAAGGGCAGCTAGGAAAGTTTCCCCAAAAGTTTGCAGAGCTGAAACTCTGATATTAATAAAGAATTTTGAAAGAAAAAGCATCTTAAGCTTAGAAGAATTTTAATGGCTATAACAAAAATATAATTTTGTGGGGTTTTTTTTTTTTTTTGGTCAGTTGCAATGAAACTGCTTGCATTTCAGGTAATAACACAAGCTGTTATATAGCTCCTACTTTTTCATTAGACATAGAATCATCAAATGACTTAGGTTAGAAGGGATCTTTGCCAACCACCTGATTAGGCTGACCAGGGCTTCATCCAGCCTGGCCTTGAACCCCTTCAGGGATGGGGCATCTACAGCTTCTCTGGGCAGCCTGTGCCTCAAAATCCTCTGAAAAATGTATTTCTAATGTTTAATCTGAATCTCCCCTCTTCTTGTGTAAAGCCATTACTCCTGGTACTATCACTACACTGCTTTGATAAAAAATCTCACCCCATTTCTCCTGTAGGTTCTTTTTATGGACTAGGAGGCTGTAATGAGGTCTGTATGGAGCCTTCTCTTCTCCAGGTTGAACAAGTTCAGTGCCTTAAACTTTTCTTTGTAGGAGAGGTGCTCCAGCCCTCTGATCATCTTCATGTCCCTCCCCTGGACTCTGTCCAAAAGCTACATGTCTTTCTTGTGCTGAGAGCCCTAGACATGGATGCAGTACTCTAGGTGGGATCTCACATGACCAGAGCAGATGGGAACGATCACCTCACTCACCTTACTAACTACTTCTTGTGGTGCGGCCTGGGCTAGATCCAGTTTTGTTGTCTTTTTTACTACCTATACTGCTTCTTTTTCTGTTTGATTGCTAATAGCCTTTTTTTCTTCATACTCTTATTTAGTATTGAAATTCCCTAGAGCAAGACAACAGAAAATTTAAACATAAGAGTTGTAATGCTAACACTTTTGATGTGTTAAGCTTCTTTGCGTATAGTATTTATTACTATTGAAGTGTCTGTGAGTAATTTACAAAAATATTTGTATGTATGTATTGTGAATGGTATGACATTGTTCTTTAAATGTGCTAAGACTTCTGGACAGTCATTCATGGAATGTTTAATGTTAGTTTTGTCTAATAACATTAGAGCTAGGTTGTAGACTTATTTATTTAATTTAGGTTAATGTGCTTGAGGGGGAGAATGAACACGTGGTTATTGCCTCAAATAATTAACAATATGAGATCTTAACTATGCGAAGTCTAAATTGTGTTAGCTGTCTGAAATACGAACGCTTCTGTTAAAATCCCTGATGTTGTAGGGAGGCAAAATTACATTTTGTATAAAAAGAAATGAAAAATGTGCTGGTTGAAGTCACTAGATTTACTTTCAAAAACTATAAATTGTAGCTTATATTTATTAATCCCTCTTTTTGTGTGTGTGTGTCTATTACATCAAAGTGGGTTTTATTTGTGTTTTTTTTAATTTCCAAAAAGGAAATGAAGGTGACCAGGAGCCTACCCTACATACGTCGATAAGTTTTGCCATAATGCTAACAATTACTTTGATGTGTACATAGGTTTTATATTCCTATTCTGAAGTTAGCCAATATAATACAAAATGTCAGAAATCTGTATTTTTCAAAATAAGCTTTATATGAATGCATTTCTGAGTTTTGTGATTTTGTTTAAAAATGTATTGGCTAAATCCTTTGAGAGTTTCTTACACTTTGCTTTCAGTGGGGCTTAGTCTGAGTGTAGTGGTTTTCACTCCTCCCTGTCTTCAAATTCAGTTCTGTCTCTAAGAGTGAGATGCATTCTCCGATTGCCTTTAGTGTATGTAAGATTGGATTCTAATAGTCCATTAACTGTGTAATTTTGTGTTGTTCCTCCAATTAGGTACAAGAAGATGAATCTCAAAATAATAGCAAACAGGTCAAATGTTTTGAGAAATCCACTATAGTGACTATGTGATTATGTGAGTTATTAGTTGCATGTAAATCTTCTTAAGGATGATGGAAGGAAATCCCAGGTAGAAACAATGGTAACAATACACCTTTTGTGGTCTCTGAAATTAATTTAATAAATGTTTTGGAGTTTGACTAATATACATGTAATGACTTTTTTGTTTAGGTCAATGTAAAGCCTAATGTATCTTGGAGATTAGTATTGATCAGGTGAAGCCAAAATCAATCTTGGATTTTGAGGTTCATTATACTTGGAAATAGGATGCAGTACAGAAGTTACACACATGTTAGGTTGTAGTAGGCTTTTACAGTAATTACAGACGAATAAACTTTAAATTATCTGCAGCGTCTAAAAGTAAATAGAAAACCTGGTAAAAGATCAGTTATCTAAATAAACAATTAGTGAAACTCTGTATGTGTTTTCTTAGTTTGAAGGATACTCTTGAAATCAGTATTAGAGTTCCCTTTTGCTTCAGCAGGAAAGGAATTTTGTCCTCTCTGTTGAAATTCATGACCTGATGCTGAGGAAAAGGCTAGCCGTTTTTGTTTAGATGTACTTCTTTCAAAATGGAAAGTTGTTTTCTGTCTTGGCTGTCTTTCTTAGATGTTCTGGTCAAATTGAATTTCTGCAGCTGGAGAAGTACATGCGTAGAGAAGGGGAAAGAGGTGAATTGCAATATAACGTACCCTTCAAATATTGCATGGTAAGCATAATTGATTTCACTGAAGGTGAACTACTGCCATTTAGTAGATAGGAAATGTCCAGACAGAACATGCACATGTATATTTTAACAGTTGTTTTTTTTTTTTTTTCCTGATATAAAACATCTGGCCTGAGTACACATGTTAAAACAAACAGTTGGAAATTCTGAAGATATTTGTTGAGAGCGTTCAACAGAAGTAATTCTTTCTGAAAATCTGATTTTTATCGTAATGTCTGTTCTGTGTAAAGTGAAATAGTGCAAACAGAGCTTTATCCAAGATTCTTTTGTAGAACAAATTGTGCTTTCCCCTCAGATTTTCATAGCATGTTGTTAAAATAAATGAAGGTTGTACTATATATCTTCTACTCAAAAGTAATATTTGTCTTCTGAGAGCTTCAGGTGGTTCTCCATAAGAGACTGATATCAGTGTGATTCTACTTTGCTCTATCATTTGGCCTTTTATAAATATATAACAAAATGACTGATAGATTATGCATTTCTATTTATTAATGTTTATATATTTATAATTTTGATGATATCTGATTGGAAGTTCATGTACACATGTGCATGTACATCATGTTTGGGATGTCTTTGAAAATAAAAATTTAGATAAATGCAAACTGTTGATACTAAAAATAATCTTCAAAGCTGCTCCTGTTGAAATTGACTATTAATAATGAGTTGTATCCCAGTTTATAACCTGAGACACCAAAGTGCAAAAGTTAGAAGAAATTCCCAGGATATAAAAATCCTTTTACCAGAGCAGCTGCTCCTATCAGTAGACTTTTCCTGAATTTCTCATTTATCCTCACAGTAAATCTGCAGTATATGTATTAAGACATTTGTCATATTTATATCCGTAATAACTCTTTAAAATGTATTAGCAGGGATTTTTAGAGAGAGGACTTGTAAATGCCTTCTTCTGCTGCACTGAAATCAGTACATCCAATGTAGTTACTTTGGATTTAGATGAAGATGAGGACAAAAAACTGCCTTCAGAAAAAAATTGTTTAATAACCATAATTGAACTATTTTTGAAAATGCCTCAGAAAAGGTGATTTTTAGCTTCTAAATATTCCTTTTCTTACTTAAATGTTCTGGATTAATTTTGCAAAAGATTATTTTCCAATTAATGTTCCCAGGTGGAATAGCATTTAGGTCAATTGTACTAATTAGAAGAAATGTATCCAAAACTTATCTTAATGCTTGCCATTCTTCTTAAAATGCTTACAATTAGAATTAGGAATTGTTGTTCATTAGCCTCCTAAAACAATGAAGCACTATAATGTTAATAGTTTCAGAATGGAAGTGAAAGTGAAAGAGAAATGGTAAGGAAGGTTATACTTTCTGTTTTGTGTGTGCTTTATTTATTTATTTATGGAACTAATGCATGTTGGTCGGAAAAAGTAATCATTTTCTGTTGTGCTTGACCTTTATATTAACACTTGTTAATTCCTACAGTTAACACTATAGGAATTAAGTTAAACACAGAAGGCCTATTCCTCTTTGAACTGCTTAATCATCCTTGAGGTGTGTGTAAGTATGTCATAGCAATTTCTTCAGAGTATGGACTTCAGATGATAATGCGTTTCATATATTAGTCCTCTCATGAAAAAAATATTATGAGAAGTGATGCAGCCATCTGATCTTTCATGCTTTTTTTAAAGTTGTTGATGGGCCAGCTCAAAATGGGTCAGGCTTTTGCTGCAATCTGACTTTGAGAAACTTTGGAATCAGTATGAATCTTGACCTACATTTTTGAAGTGGGACTTCAGATACTGGGGTGAAGAAAATAAAGCTTTTTAAACCTTTATTTGTGTGTCTTTGGCCACTGATTTCATTTCATTCAAACAGTGCATATATAAAATATGCATTTTATTTCTTCAATAGTCTTATTACTAAATGGAATTAATTATAATTTATATTTACATAAGAGCAGCAGAGGAGGCTTAAATTGCATTTAGTTAAGTGCATATCCAAAAAGAGTGTGTTGTATGTCTGAAAATTATTTGCAAATAGGTTTAAATGCTTGGTTGCCTTTCAGTAATAGAATTGAATGCTTTTGAAGTAAATCCATCTTTTGCTTTTAAAAACTACATATCATTATATGACTAATACTCTGTCATAAAGCACTGCTGCTTTAACTAGTGTCTCAAGTCTCCTCCCATAGCAGTTTGCTTGAAGTCTGCCTCCAAATATGTTAGTAGGCTGCAGTTCAGAGAGAAAACAGGCAGATCTGGTTTGTGATCTCTTACAGTGTTAGGTATTTGTCAGATAATACTAAATTTGTCTGACATTAAGTCTGAATATTTTAGGGAAATTTAAGCTCATAAGCACTTAGGAAAAAATGAGGATTTTACTGTAGTAAGTGTGACTTCTGTGAGGCCTGTTGGTAATGCAGCTTGGTGTGTTGCTTCTATAACTGCTAATGTAGTGCTACTTTTCCAATTTTCTATCCCCTGAATACAGAAAAAGTTAATGAAAGGAGAAGAAATACTTGCCCTTAGTTTCTGTAACTTCTGTTTTGCCGATGTACTTCGTTGCTTTCCTTCCAAGTTTCTCCAGCTCTTTCCTGATCATCTTGTACATCCCAATAACTCTTACCTTTCTAAGCCCACTATATAAAAGGATGGCATATCCTCAGTCTTTGTCATATATTAGAACATCCAGCGATCCAAATGAGAGAGTACTACTCTCGATTTTTTGGCACAAGCTGACACCAGTATTTTGTTGTAATCCAAGGTTTTACATGTTGATCCAGTTAGACTTCACAAGCTTCCTGTAAACATGTGCATGGTCCACATAAATGAGGAAAATGGGTGAGAACAAAAACTGAAGGTATGATACCACTGACACTAAAGAGTATGGAAAGACTTTGATTAGACCGAGTCCTCTTGGACCACTTTTATGTACTTTTTAGACTGTATCTTTTAAATTGCAGTGCTTTCTAGGCAAGCCTCTTCCAGTGGTCTGTGATTTTTGACCTATGACAAATATGGTTTTGTTTTTGTTTAGAAAAGTTTAATGGTACTGTGATACAGATTTTTATTATTATTATTATTATTATCATTATTATTATTATTATTATTATTATTGTGGGAGTCTGATTTGGTGAAGAAGCCAATTGTGGCTTCAGGAAAGCCTCTTAGTTCTTTGACATGCAAATAGCAATTTTATTGATCCAGCAGCCTGGTTAACTTGCCAAATCACTGGAAATAACCGTATTTGGCTAAAAAGAGCAAGCATTATACATAATTGTGCTACAAACGACTTTATATTGTGAATCTGTTTTATGAAAGGAGAAGAATTACTTGTGGAGAAACTGGCATTAAAAATCTCCCACTTGAATACAGTGACTTTTGTCTGAATGAATGTATGAAAGTGCTACTGATGAAACAGAGGCTTTTTTCAATTACTTTTTATTCCGATTTTTGCTAAATAGAAAGTACAGACAACGAAGACAAACAGCACTTACTGTAATCATGTAAAAGTAAGATCAAGTTATTCAGATGGTATGATTAGAATCCATCTGTTGCTTAGCTTTTGTGATTTTTATTTAACTTTTGCCATCTCTGCTTGCTTGTTGCTCCTAAACAAAGAAACGTATTCTCTCAGAAATGAAAGTGGAAAGTATGCTAATGAGAAGAAAATTCCTGTGAAAGAGGTTTACAGTGCAAAGTAAAACTGAGTTTCTGCTTCTAGGCTTCATCAACTGTTTGGAACAAATTCTACTTGAGGTTGCAGCTAAAACAAATATTTGACCAGTCTTGTCATAGGGCCTTGTCTTAACAGACTTCCAAAATAAATTAATAATTCAGAAAGATGTTAGAAATAATTTAAAAGACAGTTTTTAAGCTAACAGTCATTGGTTATCATTTTTGAAAAAGCAATTCTCCAGTAGAAAATAATAGGCCACAGTTAGAGAGGGAATTGCCTGTTTTCAAGGTATGAAACATGCTTTTCACCTTCCATATTGTCAGTGTTCTTTTAACAAAGTGGCTTATATACTTTCCGTATTTAAATTTGGACTTGGACACTGAAGGATGTAAATAAGTGGAAGGAGTTAGGATGCAGCTCAGCATATCTGAAAAAGTGCAATGTGACCAGGTCCTGATAAATACCATGCTGGGTAACTGAAGGTATATTCTTTGACATCCTCAGTACAATTGAAAAAACCTTTCCTCCTGAAAGTCACTTAGAAGACAAAAAACTTCATTTCATGCTTTAAGAAAAGGAGCTCAATTTGGATCTTAGTGCTAATGCTTCTGCAGGGATTCATCTGATGTTTGAAGACTTTAAAATTTTTTTTTTAAGACTACAGAGATATTTTCTAGTTTTTACAGTATAGGAAATAATAAGGGTCAGACCAGAAAATGGGAACTATTTTATTTTACTTTGAGCAGTTTGGTAACCACTTTAATGACTTCTAAATCACTTACTGGACAGGTAACTTTTTGCAGTTCTCGGTACATTGCAAAGGGGTTTCCTTCAACTCTTGATACCCTGAAAATTTCAAGAAATGAATATGCATTCAGTATAAAGGAGTTTTTAATATGTTTAATGTTGTCCATTGGCTAGATTTCATTTTTTTTTATTTGTTGCTAATATAAAAAAAAAAAATCTTGATTATACTGAAGTTAATAAAATGTAAAATCTAAAAATTTTTCCTCTTAGAAATGTTGGGGTATAGAAAAGAAATTGTAAGAGTATTTCTAGAGGAGCAGATGGAAGTTTTCTGAAACTTTGTGACACTGGCAAAAAATTGATTCTTAAGAATGAATGTAAGAAACAGTGGTATCACCATGGGTCCTCTTGTTTGGAGGAGACTACTGGCTTCTAATAGTCAGCAGTTTTGTCTTCTCTAAGAATAGATTTCTGCTTGATCATCATGCTTAATGACTTATGCTTTACCAATATTTGTAATCCTCCTCTTTTGCATTTGACCTTCAGAGAATGTTGTGACAAAAACACTTAACAATTTTGTGGAATTCAATGGACCTCTGTTCTTGGCTCTCTTTATGCATCTCTTATCCATGATGAAGATACTTTTTTTTTTTAATTCACTATATAACCTCTGATATTTTTATTTTCAGCGTGCTGATAGGTGATTAAAAATTCAGCACAATACTACACTGTATTCTATTAAATGTATAGAAGTTCTAAGGCATATTTTTTGAACATTTAGCTTTCCTTCATTCATGTATTAATTCCTTAAAACTGTAGCTATGTGCATATAGAATATGTGTTCTATAAATATATAATGTGGATGTACATACTTATGCTTCCATATGGTATTTTCATCATTTTCTTTCTTCTATTATAACATATATGTAATTGAGCTCTATTAATAGTCCATTTATTTTTCCATGAATATAGTACCATTTTACACACATGTATGTGTGTATACAGATGTGTACACACACATACACGTGAATTCACATTCTTCTATTTTCGGTCTTAGCATTACTAAAGCAGCATAGTCATATTTGGTATTAGCTTTGTTACCAACTTTTATCCTGTTTAATCCATTAGATTGGATCTTTCTGATCTAATTTTGTAGCTGTTCTTTTCAAAACTGCGACAGAATGGTAGAAGAGTTCATCCTGCTGTCACAGAATCTGTGGTTCATACTGAGATGCTTCAAAATAGCAGTTGGCATCAAAAGTAATTTTTAATAGTCCTATTCCACCTGAACAAGATATGCAGAGCAGCTTCTTTACCTAGAGACAGAGACTTTCTTGGGCTCTGGAATATGTTTACTTCTAGGAAGTTTAAACTCTGACTGCAATTTTAATCCCTACTTCATCAGGATGGAGCAATCTTTCCTGATGAAGTATAATTTTGAAGTCTTGCAACAGAAGTTGCAAAAAGGAAAATATAATATTCTGCCCAACTCGGTAGAATTCGTATCTTTGCCTTTGACCCTGGTTCTGGGCACTCTCCCAAAGAAATAATTAACATGTTTTTTCTCATCATTCTTGAGATACCTCTCAGTGATGTGAGAACTGCAGATTGAGAATGTGTGTGTATTCATCAGAGGTGTAAGCGGTGCCGCTGAAATGTTTTGTTCCTAAGCTGTGCTGTATCAGTGAAGGTTTTGGCATGATCCACAGGAAGCTGAGTGCTCCCTTTGTGATTCCTCAGCGGGGGGCAGAGGAAGCTTTCTTTGTCATTCCTGTCCTAGTTTAATGAACCAAAGCAGGAGGGACTTGATGGCAGCAGAGGGCTTTTAGTGAGGGTGAACATTAGGCCTGGGTAAAAATTGTTTGTGGGCTATCGAGTGTTGTAATTGCAATATTTTGTCTAGCAGGTGCGTGCTCTGTTTGAGGGATCTGCCTTATTGTGTGTATGCAATATTAACACTGCTATTTTTCATGTGTTCAAATATTCAGAGGATGCATCCATGTTTCGTACGGTGGTACCATTGATGGTTGTGTCTTTTGGTGTCCTTCCAAGCTTGAATTTATAAGCAATATTAAAATATGGCTGTTTGCCCTTGGTGAGTTAGGACATTCTTGCTTCTTGGGTGTTTTTTTTTTTTTTTTTTTTTTTTAAGCAGTCAAGTGCAACAAAGAGCCTCTGTGTGCTGAGTACACTTGAGGAAAGGATTTGAACAACAGATTTAAGGAATGCTGGACTTTCCAAATAAGCAAGAAAGTCTTGAAGCAATTCTTTTCAGCTGAGAGGACATGTAAACAGAATAAATACAATAAAAGGAGAACAATGCCCTCTGTATTTATGTAAGCTAGAAGAGTTTTAAAAATGTGTTGAAATCTGAATGTCACTTTTCTTTCACAACATAGTTGGAGCTGATGAGAGACATGAGATCAAGCCAGTGTTACTCAGCCCTGCACTGCAGTGCTTCCAGCTGCAAGCCCTTGGAGATGAGAACTAGGTGGTTTATTTATTGTTACTGTTATTTCTGGGGGATCTATGTGCTTGTTGATACTCTGTTTTCATTTACTATGGCTACTTTTTGCAGTATTGATGATAATTAATTTGAACTAGAGCGCATCTGCCTTTGATTTTAAAAAGAATGAACTGCAAAGCATTGGTTAGGCTTGTTTAAGTAACTACTTTGTTTCATACTGAGAAAAGTTGCTGCTTCGTAGGAGAGAAACCAAATGTTTGCATATTTCCAGAAATAGTCCCATTTACTGGGTGTGTTTTTTTTCTTATAGAGTTCCAATAAAAATAATACTGTCAAGACAGTCTGAAGAGTTTTAGTAACAGTGGAAATACGTATGCATGTTATCTATACTTGATTTTATATTTTCTACCAGCAAAAACACTTGTGCTTCCTGGTGTGATTTCTGTTAACCAGCTTTTGTCAGGGCAGCACAGGTCCAAAAGCTCTTATAGGCAAATAGAAAGCCAAACATCTGTGGGGCTGAAGCTGTTGTTGGCATTTCTATTGTTGGCTGCAGAAGGAGCCAAGACTGAACCAGAAATGCTGCACTGTTGTCATGAGCACTATTTTCCCCGTAGCTTCTTATCTGAATTATGGGGAAAAGCAGAGAAGTTCAGGTGAGCTTTTGCTGCTTTGCTAGTCTGGGAATCCTGTTTGTGTGCAAATAGTTTTTCCCAGTTGGTATGAAAATAAAATAATGAAGATGGAGAAATAAGAGTCTTTGAGCATTTCTCATGTGAGAGATAATTAGAAGATAAAACTATGGTAAATAATCCCAGTATTTATTAAATCACATTGAACTGAGGTTGTGAGGGGAGAATTTAACTTCTTTTTTCTGGAAAAGAATGGTGGTAATTTTACTGCATTTTTATTAACTCCACAGAAATAGGCTTGTACTCTTGCTGGTTTCAGACTTGTAAAAAATGAACATGTTGCTTGAAGGTGTAATGTGGCATATCTTTAAAAGTCCCTTGTGGCACTTTGTGAATGAGATTAACATCCTGCCTTTGCTTTAATCCAACCAGAAGTTGTACAGAAAGTGCTGAGTGCTTGTTAAACTCTAAATGAGACCTGAGCTATTTTCCATCTGTAGGCTGTTCTTGGTACGTTTCCCTCCAGCTTGAATACAAAATAGGGTAAGAAGAACTAAAAATTAATTCTCTTCTGAAATTTTGTTATCTCATGTGATTGTCTGATTTCAAGTTAAGTACTGTGTGTCAAGTTTGCCAAGTCAATCCATGCCTGGAATCTCGAAGAAGCCAGTGTTGCATTGCAGATCCCTCTTCAGACTCATTAACCAAGCCAAGAACCTTGCTGTGAAAAAATGTTTTCTTGGTTGTTTTTCATCATACCTCTTGATTTTTGGTGCTTTTTTGCCCCTCAGATCCCTGTGGTATGATCTCAGTGACATTTAATTGGCTCTCTGTGCCTCAGATCTCAAGTATGTGGGTAGCTGACTCCATTCTTCCTCCACCCTGCAGTACCGTGCCTTGCATCTTGGCCTGCTGGCATGGACTGTGATGGACTGGGAGTCCTGTCAGTGCTGCTGTCCTTAATTTTTTTTTTTTTTTTTTTTTTTTTTTCTCCAGGATTAAATCAGTTTAATTTGCTTTAAAATCACAGGAGAAGCATGCCATGAAATCTCAGAGTAATTTGCAACAAGCTAAATCTGTCACAGAGCGTTAGCTGCACACATTCATGCTGTGGTGCTAAGAAAAGAGCAAATGAAAATAAACTGTTTTGAAAATGGTTTAGCTCCACAGTAAATCTGCTACATTACATAAATGAGATCATTCAGGAATTAGGCTGCTCTCATCACTTCGAATCATCAAATGGCTTAAACTGAAAGGGATCTTAAGGCCAGTTCTAACCCCCAGCCCTCACCTTGGTGCTCCTCCTTCTCATTACAAAGTAAAGATGTTGAAGAGACTGACCCCTGGGGGACACCACTCAACACTAGCCTCCACCTGGAGAAAGAACCATCAACTACTCTCTGGATGAGGCCATCCATTAAATTCCTTATCTACTAAGTTTTCCATCCTTCAAAACCATCTCTCACCAACTTAAATAATTCTAAATCCTAAAACTTCTAAAAATCTCAGATCTTTGACTCTTCTGCACCTGCAGTTAGTGATTTTGATGTATGAAATCACGTTTCATACATGTATAAGGACTCTTGGCCTTTTGTAGTGGGAACCATGGAGTAGATGAAGTTAATATATGAAAATGATTGATTAATCTTTATAAATATACAGATGTTGTTGAGCCCTTAAAGTTATCTATGAAGATAGGCCCAGTCATAGTGTTTGGTTATGGTTATGCAAATATAGGAATAATAATAAAAAATGCTTATCTGTCTGCATCCAGCTCCATTATATCCAGTGCTTTTAACTAGATTCAGAATGAGATTGAGAGCTCCACCAAGAAAACTATGGGTTCTTTCAAATTATATGCTAAGTGTTGACAGCAGCCATGTAGCCCCCAGTCTCCTTCCAGGTCTGTTTTCAAGTTCATTGCTCTGGAATCTGTTCCTTGTATGTCTTGGAGAAGACCAATACTTTGTATTCATCATAAAGAGATGGTGGTTTAGTTCCAAAGTGAAGTTATGTGGATATTTTTCTTCTTGAGGAATATTCTCCTGATATTTTATACTCAGTGATAACTTAATAACTAAAATGTATGTTAATTGAACAAGTTCACACCGAAAGATTAATACAAATAACCAGTTATTTGTGTTTGATAGGAAGAAGAATAGGAGAGGTTAGATTTGTAAGGCTGTATTTTTATTTTTTTTAATCTAAATTAAATTGACATGATTCCAACATGGCAAGTTGGGCTTTATTATTGAGCTTTCCACTTGTGGAAATCAGAGTCACACTCAATAAAACTCTGTGGGTCATCTTGTTTGCTTGTTTGTTTTTATAAGCTGTCAGCTGCTTTTATTATTATTTTTTTTTTCCTTCTCTCCTTTTTCGTTATATTGTAATCTTTGAGAACTTTAAGGCAATGTTCAAGGCTTTAGGAGGAGTTCTTTTGGTATTCTTTTAATGATTTATAGTGCATGTTTTCTGGTTCTGGAGACGTAAAAAGAATACTTGATAGAATGAATTGGGTTGGAAGGAACCTTATGGATCATCTATCTACTTCGTAATTCGAAGTCCTCTGTCATGACCAGGGGCACCTTCCATTACAGCAGGTTGCCAAAGCACCACCAAACCTAGCACTGAACTCTTCCAGAGATGGGACACCCACAACTTCTCTAGGAAACCTGTTCTTTACCACCCTCATAGTGAAGGATTTCTTCCTTATATCTAATTTAACTCCACTCTCTTTTAAAGTCATTACCTGTAGTCCAATCACAACACTGATAAACAATTCTTCTTTCCATCTTTCTTTTGTGTCTCCTTTTGGTACTGAAATCATATTTTATAATGAACTTTTTTTTTCCTTAAATAAATGTCATTGTCACTGTGAAATACTAATGTGTTATTCTACTTCCTTAACAAATTGGAGAAATATCTTCTGGACATTTCTGTCTTTTAGTCTTGAAAATAACATCAAAGGGCAGCAAGTTTTTAACTCTGAACTTATTGGTAGGTAACTTAGGCGTTCCTTTCAGTATAATAACAAATATCAGTGTAGCTTGTGAATTTCTGAAAAGAAATTTCAATATCATACCATCAAGGATATTATCAGCCATACTTAACAGTTACTGTTTATTTTGTCTAATGAAGCTTGATCCTAAAAGATTTATTATTTATTTATTTTAATTATCTGCAAACTGATCTATAATTTACTTATTTTTCAAATCTAACTGTGTTAGTAAATGGAGCTCTGGTAGACAGTAGAGTATGTAGTGTCCAGGCTTGGGGCCCCAAGTACACGATAGATGCAGAGCAGTTGGAGCAGATTAGAGGAGTGCCACAAAAATGATCAGAGGGCTGCAGCACCTCTCCTGTGATGAGAGGTTGAGGGATTTGGGATTGTTTAAACTGGGGAAGGGAAGGCTTTGGGAAGAGCTCATTGCAATTTTTTTCAATGTTTGAAAGGAGCTTACAAGCTGGAGGGGGACTGACTTTTTACACAGGTAGATAGGGCAAGGTGGAATGGATTCAAACTGAAAGAGGGGATTTTTAGGTTAGGTGTTGGGAAGGAATTCTCCTTGTGCTCTGTAGAAAAATGATCTCCTGTTGAGATGACTCTGGACCCCTGGTGGAACTGCTTGGAGGGTTTTGGGCTTTGTACTTTGGAAACAGAAGGTCTTTATCTCTGAGGTGTAAATGACAAGCTGATGTTGAGCCAGAGTCTTCAAAGGTGTGTTTCATTGGTCAGCTCTTGGGATGTGTGAGGTTTCTTTCCTTAACAAATAACAACAAACCAGATTAAAAGCCTGTACAAGGTGTTTGATAACCATCTGTAAAAGTTTCCAAGAGCTCTGTTAACCCTTAGTTGTGTGTTGAATTGTAACTTGGAGGGCTACACACAAAAATAAATTCAATCAATTTTTAAAGAAGGAACATTAAAATGCAAGTCTGTAATAATTTGAAAGCAGTCAGCTTTAACAATTGTTTCATTACCTGGAAACGTGAACTTGGCTGGGATCTTCTCTACTGAAGATAGTTGTAAGGCAAGTGTCCTAGTTTCTTCCTAGGAAGAGTACAGAAATAAAAGTTGTTAAGAATCACACATGACTGTGGATATTAATGAGTGGTTGAATTATTCTATACAAGAGAGAGCATGTTATGACACGTTCATGTCATTCAAAGGTTTTATTTTTAGTCTCATTTTTACAGTTGTTTTCACTGTCTCTAGTACCTAATTTCATATTACATAAATCATTTAAGTGGTGCATGTTTCTTCCTGAAATACATATTTGAGTATAAAATTTATTTTACCATATTACTAGTATCATTTTTAAGATTGTAACACTTCTTAGACAAAAATTCTGCTTACTTTCACATTCAAGTTGTCTCTTTTTAGCAAGTTAAAAAAATATATCTGAATTGATATAAAATCTTACAGGGATATTCAAAAATAATATCATTCAATCTTAAGGCTTCCTATAACTACCAAAAAGCTGAAATAATTTTGTGACAGGTTTTTTGATAAAACCTAAAAAAAAAAAAAAAAAAAAAAAAAAGAAAAAAAAGAAAAAAAGAAAAAATTCAGTGGAATGTAAGTACTCAACTGAATGGCTCTCTGTAACGTTTAAATTCCCATTTTTTGACCATAATGTTGAGTCCATCAACAGACTCACAACTGTTAAGCGTAGGTCATCAATAAGATGGCTGCTGTTACTTTAGAAGTGACAGTGTATGCTCACTCCTGACTGATTATGATTAGAATGCAGGTTGGGTAACTTCTCAAGGAAGTATCTTGTCCTCCAAGTCCTCTTTTTAATTTGAAATATTTTTCTCTCAGAAGCAACGCAGTTTGAATATATAACTGATATTGGGAAATAGAAATTATACTTCAGTGCTTGTCACAATGGTTTTGCTGAAATTCCATTTACTGTCTATGGAGAATGATTCTTGCATAATAAATGAATTTAAAAACTGTCATTTATCTCTCAAAAACATTTAATTTGAATCTTTAAAAATGGGCCATGGCAAATAAATTTAATTAGGGCATGCTGTCCCAGAAAAGCTTCTTCTTGACTTTGAGGATCTGGAACAAAAGTTGTCATGATATTGCAGCTGACTACAAGAGAGATGAGACAGCAGAATTTATTATTGCTTTTTTTTGTTAGACTGCTGTGTTTTCTAAAGTACATGGGCACGTCAGTTCAAAATATAGCATGTTATTATGTTAAACTTAGTGATGGAAAATTGGGTGACCATTGAATGCTAGCAGCATTGAATTATCTTGATTTTTGATTAATTTAGAGTAATGTTACTATTTTGTGTTGATTAAACTTACTGGCTGTAGAGCATTACACTCAGTACATTCAGCCCTGTTCTGTGCTCACTAGAACAGTGAATGATTTAATTATTGCATGTTGTTCAGTGCACATACTTGTGCTACTGAGTTATCAAGTACAAGAAAAGAAATATTGGGTTCTTAACCACACAGAGCTTTTTGCCTTAATGAAAAAGAGTCCTCATTAGCCAAACTTATTTTTGTAATTAAAATCTTTATTGAAACTTCTGAATGATTGTAGCAGATTCTTAATATAGCAGTGCAATGGAATGTTTATAAGACAGCTTTTTCTTTTAAGCTTTGAGATGAGGATGTTTTCTACCACTGGGCTTTGTGCAATGGCTAAGTCCAAAGCACGCAAACATAATTTGTCTTATGACCCTAATGCTTTTACATCTTCATGTTGACCAGTTTCACGAGTGTGCATACTTCTTAATTCCTTATTCTATGCCTTGCCTTGCTGTTACAGAATTCAACTGAAGATGAGCATTGTGTATGGCATTGTACTAATATGAGCTTGTGAGTTTTTTTTTATTACCTTTGTGCAGAGTGTTTCAGTCAAATTCAGGTATTTTTTGACCCTGTGATAAATATTCATCAGGGATGGTCTGTTTTGTTGCATTTATCTCAGGAATAACTTCATAAAGGTTGCTTCTACTTATAGCATGCTTGTTCAGCATGAAAACTTTTCAGTGGTGCTGGAGCAGAGTCTGTACCTGCAGTGTGTAACCCACTTTGGGTATTCTTGCAGGAAGTTGCTTGACTGAGGCTGATGATGTTGGGGGGGGAAAAAAAAAAAAAAAAGAGGTTTCATCTGGCAACACTGAACAGGAACTGGCACACTGCTCCCAGCTGAGATTGTTCTGGCAGCTTTCCCCAAATGTACAAAAGTAGCAAAGTTGAACTTAGTGACCACAGGCTTCCTTTGGTTTCACCATGTCTGATCCAAGCCGTTCCTTTCTGGACCCACTCCTTTCTCTTCTCCCTGCTGATGTGTCATTTTCGGGATGCCTCCTCGTCTCCTTGATTGGATAGCCATGAATCTACATAGGTAAACACATGTCTGAATGAAAAATATTGCGGTTAACTGTGTTGCGTTGTATTCCCCTCCCTGGAAGGCTGTCAGGTAACATGGCTACGTGCATGATATATTAAGCCTTAAATTGTTGGAAGGAGCTGCACTATGCATCTAGCTGTGGTATTTATTCCTTCCTTGACCAGTGTAGTGGAAGCATGGTAAAATTGAGTTCGATAGAATGCACATACAGAACTGGTTGCCAGTGGTTCAGTAATTCGAAACACTGTCATTCTATTGTCATTACTTGGCTACTGAGTGATAAGAAAGTTGATTTGGAATCCCCTGTTTGACACTCAATGTACTTGTCAACAGCCCTCAGTGAAAAGCTTAAAATCATGTAGCATTGTGTGTAGATTGGCTTTGCACATTTGTAAATATAGGCAATCTGGCAGGTAATTCACAGTAAAGCAGAAGGATATTTTTATGGAAATGATGATATTGTATATTTTTTTTCTCATTATTTAAAATTTGATTTTAAATGCATATGAAGACTTTGTCTTCACTAATGATTCCACTTACTGAGAACTAATAGAGGAATATAGCTGTGCTCTAGGGCATTTGACAGTTGCCTGGAGTTTTCTATGCATTTCAGGGCATTTTGACAAGATAAGTCTAGGGCAGCAGCAATTGCTGTGACAAACTCATATCACATTTGTATATATGTTTCAGAATAGAAATAGAATTTACAGTTTATACCTTTTTATTATCTGTATGAATATGAATTAATCGTTCAAGAGATTAATTTATTTTCCATTATCTCTGAACAGTTTGTGTTAATGTGTAATGTCTTGCGTTATGTTGATGCAGATTATTAGGGTATGAATAAAGAATTGAAATTATAGTTATTCATATGAAATAAAAGAAAAAGCAGATAAAATTTGGAACACTGTTCTAGTAGTGATGATTTTATTCGAGATGCAGTTTCACCCAAAAATTAGTCATCCTATAGGCATGTCATAGCAAGTTGAGTAACGCTTTTTGCTGTCTCTGATTATAGCAAACTTCAAATAATAGGTGGGTTTTTTTTTTTATTTATTTGCAGAATGGCTTAGGAAGCTATTTACCTCTCTCACACCTCACATTTATTTTACATACTATGTTCAAATTAAAATCCCTAATTTTTAATGGATGTAGTGTCCTCAAGAGATTTAAAGTTGTATTTCTCAGACAGTACAAATTTCTCTGTGAACCAAACTGTATGTCTATGGTTGTTCAGTCAGCAGTTCAGTGCACTCAGCGGGATTGCATGGATACGGCAGAAATCAGAATTTGTTTAGTGTTCTCTGTTAGCATATATTCTTTCTTTGAGAAGAATAGACTAATGTATTATTCAATTTTTTTCATGAAATCACAAGACTGTGTGTGATGAAAATGAACGTTGTTATTGTTTTCTTGTTTTTTGTGTGTGTTTTTTTCCCTCACAAATGGTGAATTGTTTTTCAAGTCCTTTGTATGCCCAACAACAGCAAAAAAGCTCTCACTAGGAGAATTGATTTGGGTTGGATATGCTAATTCTGCAGACGGAGTAAGGCTGTACACTCATACTAATCAGTCAATTCTTGAAAAGATTTTCAGTAAAGTAAATACTCTAGTTTGAATACATGAGCAATACTAGGTGTGCATTACAATAGAAGAAAATTGCTATGGGCTATATTTGGTAAATGGGGACAATAAGCATTTCTAAGACTTCCCCAGGGAACAAAAAGTATGGCCTAAATTCTCATTCTGACAGAGAGAAAAAAAATTAAAAATAATTCCTTTCATTTTAAGCTAATGTTAATTTTTCAAGACTTGGCTAGAACCTTCCTTCTTTTTAGCTGAAGAAACTTAAGATTACAGAATCACAGAATGGCCAGGGTTGTAAGGGATTTCAAGGATCGTGACTCTCCAACCCCCCTGCCACATGCAGGGCCACCAACCTCCCCATTTAATGCTAGACCAGGCTGCCCAGGGCCCCATCCAATCTGGCCTTGAATACCTCCAGGGATGGGACATCCACAGCCTCTCTGGGCAGCCTGTTCCAGAACCTCACCACTCTCTCTGTAAAGAGCTTCCCCCTGATGTCCAACCTAAATCTTCCCTCCCTCAACTTAAAACCATTTCCCCTTGTCCTGCAAGTTTCACTGATATGTTCACATTTTATCACTGAAATTTCATACTACCAACATAAGACTTTCAAACTGTTTTTAATTTATTGAATGCTACTTCAACCATATGGTTTTAGATGTTGACATCTATTTTTGTATTATTTTTATTTTGCCCTTATGGTATATGCATCTATTCTTTCCTATGATATTTCTTGTGGAAGATTATAATTTAAGAATCTTAAACAAAATATGACTGTTGTCATGGAATGGCCACTTCAGGATTTATTTACTTGAAAAGTAGCTAAATATTTTGTGAGAGACTTTATATGTATCTAATATCACCACAGGCTTGTACTTTTGGATTCTTAATTAAATCAAATATGAGATTTGTTCTGTCTCTGCACTGAAAATGCCCACAATCCCTATGTAACGATGCATTCACCATATTTCAGCAAGTCTAGGGGCACACTTTCTTTCTCAAGTTGAGCTATACTCTACCAGCCTGACAGTAGTAGGAGAAAATATCCCTTGGGGAACATTTGTGTAGAGCTTTCTCTGGAAAGAGAGCAAACTTTAGGTTTCAGATAAAATTGAGAGCAAAGATACTCAAGAATGGCAAAAAAGGCCCTTGGAAACCTGATGTACCCTCTGGGAGACATTCTGGTCAGTTCTCTGTCAGGTCTGTGAGATGCTTATTTCATGGCTAAAGACCTAAATAAAAAATGTGAAGGTAAAAATTATATATTAGTGATATTTACAGTTGTGTATGTATGTGTATGTGTAAGTGTGTGTAATAGCTTTAGGTTCTCTGAATGTGTTAGGCTTGTAATAAAATATTTGTCTGGAATTTCTGATGTTTAGCAAATTAAATAGAAAAATCCTGTTTGTGCTGCTTGTGCAAAGAAGGGCACGTGCTTAGTATTTTCCACCTGTCCAGAAAATGCCCATCTATATGCCAGCCATTTCTTCAAGGATGAAATTTCCATGATTTCTGAAGTAAATGGAAAGCTTGAAGCGTGTGCTCTCTCATAATGACAGTTATAACCCCAAAATAATGAAGTCTTTTTACTTGTGTGATAATTCTTTGCTATTGTTTTAACCTATATGTTTACTACTATATTCCTAATGGCAGAGAAACAACACATTTTCAGTCTATCTTTTGAGGCTTCTGAGGCTTACAAGAAAATCTCTGAGGTAAAGAATTTCTCCTCTGTGAAGCAAAAATCACCATTTATCTCTAGGGAAGGTGCACTGAGGTAAATGTGTAGAGTATAAGACTTGACAAGCACTGTGATGAGTGTATGTCAGGCATCCCAACCATGCTTCAAAAGCCCTTTTGTTATGAAGCTCAGATAACACACATTCTCTTTCTACGGAAGGATTGGTTTTGTATTTCTTTTTTATTTCCTTCGGGGTCACAATCACAGTGACAGTAGGTAGGATATGTCCTTATTTACACCCTGTCTACTCATCTGGCTGTAGGAATCACAAGAGGCAATTTTAAACATTAAAAATAGAAAACAAAAACTGTCCTTTCAATGTCTTTCTGCAGCACTTTGCTTTTGCTAGTGAAAACTCGTATGACTACCATAGCCATTTATCTGGCCTTAGTATTTGCATAAATTATAGGGTGCTGTCATTATTTCTAGTAACTTCAGCATTAAAAATCATTACTTTTAATAGAACCATGGAACCAAATGATCCTTGATCATCAATTTTTGATAATTGTTTTATTTTGCATATCCCACACTATCTAGCTTCCAGATGTACATCAGACTGCTGTAGTCTGTTGCTGAGCCACACATTCAAAAAGTTTCTCTTTATATAGAAGAGAATGTAATATTATGTAAAGATTTATGACTGCATAAATAGAATTTGTAGAGACTCTGCTTGTGTCTGGCCTACATGTTCACTTGGAATTGTCAGTTTAAATGCCCTGTTCATTGTTGGGGATTGGATAGAAATGACCATATATCCTGAAAAATAATGGCTGATATTCCCAAAGAATTGTGAAATAATGTGTTTTGGAAAATGAAATGGCACATTTGGAGTTTATTCCAGATAGTATGATTTTGAATGTTATTAAAAAAACAAGTTTTAATTGTTTGCTTGATTAAGAAGTGTTGTCTTTGAGTCTGGAGAAGAAAAGAATAAAAAGCTTATTCTTTCTTTAAACTGTGAAAACAATGTGTTTATTTGTAATTTTCTCTGAATTACTTACAGGAATTTTTTTTGTACTAACCAAGTCTCTTTGTTTATAGATAAATTGAACTGCAGTCACCATTGTTTGTATTGCAGAGCTACTGTTTGAGCTCTGTTCCTTTGGTATAACAGGACTCTGTGCAGTAAATGTTATACTTTCTTGCCTAGAAGATAAAAATTCCTCTAAGGAGACCCTGAAGTGGTTTATAGGTTTTACTTGCAGTTTCTCCAGAGTTTAACTTAATGAGGGCTTGAAAACTATTTAAAATGTTTTCATTCTAATGACATCTGCATCTATCTCCTTTATATGTTGCATGGGATTAAATTGTTTGGGGAAAAATAGTAACAAGTTTCAAGCAGAGTGAAGCACAAAAAAGAATGCTTAAGTGAAGACCAATTTAATATTCTTCAAATGTGATAGGTGTTTTTCTTATTTTTTTGAAAAATGTCAATCAACCATAAATGAATTACAATATGCAAAACTTCGAATAAAATCTCAGTGCATATTGAAGGAAGAATGAAAGGGTATGGAAAAAAGCAAAAGTAGTTTGTGGTAAAAGCAATGTATGTCTTATTTGTTTGTTAAAAGTTTTTTTTTCTTTTTTTTTTTTTTTTTTCTGATGATGCTTGTAACAGTGAAGCATGTGTTTGGGTTTTCTGTTCTGGGGAGAGTGGGGAGAAAGGTTGTGGAGAAGGAAGAGTGAATTGTTTTAGTTCTTAAATTATGCATCTGCTCCAATACAAAACATGAAGAAGTCTGCAATGGCTGGAAGCTCAAAATAATAGTTTTTGCTGTTTCTTATTTAACTTTTTTTTTTTTTTTAATCTTCTAGTGAACATACAATTCTGAGAATTTCATTCTAGACTAGACTTGAGTACTTCATATTTTAAACACAAATGTGTTTAATTGGAACTGCACATGAAAACAGTTATAGAACAGAAATTTATCCACCTTAGTGTTGATTCTTTTCCATCTTTCTAGTTCTACATCCCTTTTCTGCTTCAGCCATCTTCAGTGTTCCTCTAGCTGCTACCAGATTTCTGGGCATTTGGAGCTCTTGGCCATTCTTAACTGGCTCAAATGTCATCCTGCATTGTGTATCTTGTTATTTTTTTTCCCAGTAATAGTAATAGCCTTTGGTCTTTCTGAGTTTATTTCTTCTTAATGTTGAATTCACACAGGAAGCCTCCTACAGGATGTTTAAATTAGCTTAGTTGATAGAGACATTGCTCTGCCTTCTGAGCTCTGCTTGATTTTCTTTCTATCTTCATCTCAGTTTATACTTCCTATCATGTATTCTTTTTAGCCTATGCCATTTACTTCATTATTTTAATGTTTAAAAATGCACTTTTCTTCTAGAGAAAAGTCCCATGGTTGTAGAAAATAATAAGCTATGTAATGGCTTTATACATCTAAAAGCAGTCTTAATGACTACTGACAGTATAAAATGTGATAAAATGTTTTTCTGCATTAGTGTTTTCAGACTTAATGTTCCTTTGCATTTAAATGTTCAGAATTATTGATATATATGGCCATCAGATTACCTGGCTAGTTTAAAATCATTTTTGTCAGTTTACAAGGATATGGTTTGTTTCTTTTTACTATGTTTACTTATGTTCCATTCCTCTTCAAAAGTCCACGCATCAATGTCTACATTATATATTCTTGTTTCTGTTGTTCTCTAAACTATCAGCATACTGAAAAAGTTACTGCAGGCTCATCCTATAAGCTCCACAGCAATCATAATATTATCTCAGAACCAGTGTGCAAAACTATAGGGATTCAGTTATGGGAAACAGTGAATCTTCATGCCTTGATCATTAAGATCATGGGACAGACTTCACTCAGTACATTCCTGTATATCACTATTATACTTTTATAAGGAGTTCCAGACTGTTTGGGTCCAGAGACCTTCTCATCCTATGCATGCATTAGATGCTTCCTTTAAATCTGCTATATATCATGATCTTGTTTCTTTTATCTCGTTTCATTATATGCCTTTCACTTAATTTAAAATATATGATACACCCTGGACAATTTTCACTTATTATTTAAAAATAATTACACGGGAAAGTTATTAAACTCGTAAATAGCCTAGAATTTTATATATATAAATAAAAACATATATATATATATATATAATACAATGCTACAATAGAAGTTTTTTTTCCTTTAGTCTTTCAACTAAAATAATAACTGCTATATAGGTCAGAGGTTATAACATTTGTGCTTATCTTCAGTTTTCAACCTCTTGATTGTGATTTCTTGAAAGGTAAAAGTTAAATTTCCAGCAAAACATACAGTTGCAGACAGTAATAAAAGCTTCAAGCAGGTGAAAAAAGGACTCTGGGAGGTAGGCCCTATTCACTGTTTGTTATTTTTTTTTTTTTTTCTACTTGCCAAAATGTTACAGCTTTATACTTACCAAGTTAGACACCAGCACAGTAGCTGTTCTTTAACTTTGCTCTAGTACAAGTGATCCCCGGGCAATCTCGACAGCTGTTTGGTAGTGGCTGTTGGCAGTCTTTCCCTGAATCACTCTTTGTCTGATGGAATGATGCAAGACTCAGCAAGATACTTTGGCGAAAAAACAAGCTTAGTTTGAAAAACCATGGTTTATAATAGTAGTGAATCTTCTTATCATCTCTGATGTGTTATGTAGTTTTTGAATTTAATCAGTGTGACCTGAAATGTGCTCTGTTTTTCTGTTCCTATCTTTAAAGTAAATATCTAGGACAAGCTATCTGAGAGCCTTATTTTTTTTCTTCCAGAAACAGCATGACTTGATCCCAGTTTTCATTTTGGATTTGATCCTTGTTCTCAGAGATTATATCATACGTTAATATATTTCCCAAATTTCTTAAAAATGTTTACAGTGCCTTTCCTGATTTATGGTTTTAGCCTTTAGGGTACCTTCCTCTGCTTACAGCACTCTAAAGGTAAAAAGCCTTCACAGAATGTGCTTCTAAGTATTAATCATATTACTCCTTTCAAATATTATAATGCTTGTTATTATCTTTTATAAGGGGAGATCTCTTATAATTGTCTATAGTAAAATGTCTGGCTGAGTTGGGCACTGTAAGCTCCACTACAGCGGAGGCAAAGGAGAAAGTCAGGGTATGTTTTGTTCATTCTAGAGATCTACATGGAGAGTGACTTACTTCATCCTTAAGCTGCCTAGGAGAATAGTTTAAGCTAGTAATGAATCATGCCCATTTTTAGATTTTGTGTATGAGACAGGATTAATCTGAAGATAGCAGTGTTCAATGTGCAGCCTTCACTTGAGAGTTTTTAAACTTAGGCTGGCCCTTTGCATAAGCTCTTGTTTTAGATGAGATTCAGCACTCTGTTGGGAAATAGTGAGGCATATACTCAAAAATATGCTATAAGATATCCCTAGAAAGGGAACTCTCGAAGCCAAAAATCAAATAAACAAATAGATTAACACAGATGGGAAAAACCTCTTGGAATTAATGCTTCAACTTTTTGCCATCCTTCATTGGACTTCCTTGATTATGCATGATATATATCTACCAGTTTGATTAGTAAACCTACATGAGCCTAGGATTCTGGCAAAATTATATCTTTCATTTTTTGATCACAGTGTTTTCTTTCTGTTAAGTATTGTTGTGGGAAAACAGTGATTACCACTCATTTCTCCTGGGTGATTTACAGAATTTATTTGGGCAAAAAATGGCATGAATTGAAATCTTTCTTGAGGCATCTCAGTGAGCAGTCTCTTTAATTTTTCATCTTCCTAAATGTAACTTCCTAAAGGCCAGGCATCCCCAATCACCAGTGACAGTAACTGCAATGCAACAGCTAAAACCGAGGGCAGCATCTTGACAAAATCAAAATGCATACCGTCTTGCTCATTCACTAGTAAATAATTCTCATCTTCAGAATTATCTTGAATAATGAGATCTTGAATATCTATCAATAGTTTGGTTTAGGTTATAAGATGTATTAATCTCTAAATTAAGCTTTGAGATGCAAATAGAATGTGCTGAATAAATATCAATTATTATTCATTAAAATGCAAATAGGGATAGGCACTTCTGAGTCAGTTTAAGTGGTCAAAATAAATTAAATAAAGGACAGAACACCAGTAATTAGATATTTGTAAATCACACGTAAGATATTGCTGTGATTACTGGACACACATATTGCAAAGCTCTGTGTTTGTCCTTCAGCTTTATGGTGTAGCCTTAGAACACTTTTTGTCTCCAGTGACTATTCAAAATATTCAGGCACCACAATTCATATTAAAATTTTATTAGATGTGTTTTCATGATAACTTCTCAATGATAGTAAATTTTAGCAGCATGACTTTAATTCATTTTAATGAATTCTATAGTTAAATCCCTGTACGTTGTCTAAAAAGTCTACTCTCACTTTCCGGAGCGTAAGTGTATCGGAATGTTTTAGTTTACCATTTAATGAGCATGTGCTTCCAGGTTTGCATAGGTTTTATACTTTCAGTTCTACATGGGGAAACCATTAAATCCTGTATGCACAAATGCCAATCAATGGATAAAAAAAGACAATGAAAATTTTGTGATTTTTTTTTTTTTCCTGCATGCACATCATGAGGGTGATTTGCACAACTTGTTTGGTTTTAAATTGCTGTCAGGACCAAAGGTGGATTGAGAACAAAGTGAACCAGGCTTTTTGTTAAATGGACGCAGTTGCAGTGTGTTGTTAACTTTTACATGTCCTTTGAGATATAAATTTGCAGCAGTCTACTAATGGGTCTGTAATAACAAAGGGAGATTGCTCTTACTATGATAAACATATTGTTAGAACACTGCTTCTGTGTGTATGCATACACATAGCTAATTAATGCTCAGTATAGCCACATGTCAACATGTAACCCTTCATTATCCCTTTAGTTAGATTTTAAAGGCATCAAGAGAAATAAAAATAGTTCTAGGACTTGGTAATTAGTACCTTGTTGAAGCACTGAAATCTAGAAGGAAATAAGATCCAAACATAAATTGAATAACTGTACCCTATCTGCTAATAGCCACGTCTTAAAGCAAATTTGTTTTAGCTATTACCTTGTGTTTAAAAACTAATTTTTTTTAGTGAGTTCAAGTGACTGTTCTATAGAAGGTCTTGTTTTGATCTCCATGTGGAACACTACTGTGAAATTTAATCATGTAAGATCCTTCTATAATTAATATGAAAAAAATCTGGTAAGAATAAATAGCTTTTTGTACATTTTGTCATCACACCAAAATAGGAGATAATTTTAATGTCATTAGAATTAATTAATGTGTATTTAGTAAATTTAAGTTATAGTCCAAGTCTTTGATGCATTTAAAATTGTACTGAAACTGCAGTGCAAAGAGTGATATTTTATGGAGGACAATCTCCATAAATAGATTAAAAATAAATGTTTTTTTTTTTTTCCTTTTCTGTCAATTGTAAAATATGAAAGAATTGTTTTTCACAGAAATGTTGCTGCTCTTCCCTGAAACCAGCTATTCAGTGGCATCAAAAACAGATACAAAGCAGACTAGATAGTCATCTTGAATTGTAATGATGTCAGGAAATGAGAAGGTATCGGAATTAAATATTTCATACCTTCATTCTTTAGAAGTATTGAAAAGAATAAAGAAAAGGGGAATTTCAATAAAATGCTCATTGTGAAAGCTGAGGCTGAACGAGGATGGCTGCCCTTTTCATTTATCCATGGTGGCCCTTCAAATAATTGGAATAGTGATGTTTGTAAATTTTCACGTTACTGTCACTGGTGTTTGCCTTTTCACCTGCTCCAAATAATAATAATAGGAGGTAGTGACTCTCACTTTCATATGTAAAGTATTTTACTCATTTTATTTAAACAAACAGGCAAATGGCATTGTGATCATGGAGACGTGATGGGACAGCTCATGTGACTGGAAAGCTGCCATGGATGGCTATGTGCTTTTTAGGAAAGACAGGATGGTAAGGCAAGGTGCTGTAGTTGCTTTTTATGTGGGAGAACAACTGGAATGTATAGAGCTCTACCAAGGGATGTATGACAAATAAGTGTAGAGTTTATGGGTGGGAAGTAAGGGGCAGGCTACTGTGAGTGTTTGCTGCAGGCTGCCTGATCGGAAGGAGGAAGTTGATGAGGCCTTCTACAGACAGCTGAAAGTAGCTTCATGATCACAGGCACTGGTTCTCATGGGAGACTTCAACTGCTCTGACTTTTGCTGGAAAAACAATGCTGCCAGGTGCACGCAGTCCAGGAGGTGCCTGCTGTGTGTGGAAGATAACATGCTGATGCAGGTGGTGGAAGAATCAATGAGGAGAGGTGTGTTACTGGATATGTTGGTACAATCTATTACATTTGTTGGTACAAACAATGAAGAACTGTTTGGGAATATAAAGGCTGGGAGCAGCCTTGAATGCTATGAAACTATGAGGTAGTGGAGTTCAGGATTTTACACAGAAGGAACAAAACAATAAGTAGGATTGAAATCCTTATGTTCAGGAGTCAACTATGACTTCATTCTGATACTCAGGTTTCTATTTGAAAGTCAAATAATGGGATTCATGTTCATTCATCTTCCTAAATTTCAAGTGTATGCATGTTTACTTCTTCAGTGTGTTGCAGATTCTTTTATAAATGGTGGGAAAAGCTGGCCTGTAACTGAATATGTGTATCTTTTGTACGCTTTTAGTGGCACTGCTATTTATAAGATCCTGTACCTGGGTTTAGGCAATCCCAAGCACAGATACAGGTTGGGCGGAGAATGTCTTGAGAGCAGCCTTGAAGAGAAGAATTTGGGAGTGTTGGTTTGATGAAAGACTCAACACAAGTCAGCAGTGTAAGCCTGCAGCCCAGAAGGCCAACTGTATTCTGGGTTACATCAAGAGAAGTGTGACTAGCAGATCGAGGGAGGTGATTCTGCCCCTCTACTCTGCTCTTGTGAGTCCCAGCTTGGAGTATTGCATCCGGTTCTGGGGCTCCCAACACAAGAAAGACATAGAAGTGTTGGAGGAGATCCAGAGGAGGGCCATGAAGATGATCAGAGGGCTGGAGCATCTCCCATACAAGGACAGGCTGGGAGAGTTGGGGCTCTTCAGACCCAAGGAGCTGCTTCTTTTCAGGAGAAGAAAAGCTTGTGGGAGGATCTTATAGTGGCCTTCCAGTACCAGCAAGGGGCCTACAGGAAAGCTGGGGAAGGACTTTTTAAGAGGGCATGCAGTGATAGGTCAAGGGGAAATGGTTTTAAACTGGAAGAGAACAGATTTAGACCAGATGTTAGGAAGAAATTCTTTATTGTGAGGGTGGTGAGACACTGGAACATGTTGTGAATGCCCCTTACCTGGAGGCATTCAAGGTCAGGCTAGATGGGGCTTTGAGCAACCTGGTCTAGTGGGAATTGTCCCTGCCTATAGCAGAGCAGTTGGAATTAGATGATTTTAAAGATCCCTTTCAAACCAAACCATTATATGAATCTATAATTGTTGGAAGATTGGAACTGTTTTTTTTATTCTTGAAAATTTAAAGAAACTAAGTTATGAGTGTTGAGAAGAACTTTTATCTGCTATGAGGTGCATTAAATCACTAGAGTTACACTTAAAATATAAGGTTTAGGATTATGAGTCACAGGATTAAGCATATTTCTCCTTTTGAGAGGGATAATGTTCTTCAAATGCAGCCCTCACGTGAGGCTTGATAAACCTTATTGGCCTCGTAGTATTTCAACTTTGAGGAGGGGGTGAGAGTCTGAACTTTTGCTTGTTGATACTTATTTCACTTTCATCAAATAGAAAAAGCCATAAAGATTTACAGTTACTGAATGTGAATAGTATCTCATTCTTAAAATGTAAATTCACTTATTTTGAAATGCCAAGAATAGGAAATCTATCCTCTGGCAGAAACAATTCGATATTGTAAGGACATGTCAGCATTTTATTATAATTCCTTTCCTCAGAGTGTAAAAATTTGTTTCAAGCTGAAAGCTGAATTTGAAGTATCAGCCTCATGACAAACTCATGTTATCAGATTCATCTAAAATGGCTATACAGAGCAGAGATCTGTTTTACTTCTGACCATTCTGTACATATTACTGAAATGAACTTATTTGTATACAACCAGCTTTTTAGTGAGATTCATCTGACACTCTTTTGATGGTTACTTTAAAGGGTTGTCAATTATGAGACAAAAAGTAAATATTAACTTTAAACTATGGATGTTTTAGTTGTGCTTTTTTTTTTTTTGTTACTAGTACTCACACAGCCTGAACTAAAGTTCTCTATATTAAACATTTAGAGTCTTAATGCTTAGAAAGTAGATTTCCACTTCTTTCTGTTACTGAGAGAGTTTTACTGCTTACAGATGTATCTATCTCATAACACAAATAAAGTCAAATAAAGGAAAAGGATATGTCACTCTCTCTTAAAAGTGGGTAATTGCTCCAGGTCTCCCCTGCTTGTGAGCTGATGGCATACTGATACACAGGCAGCATTATTTCCTGATAGTACCAGAAGGCTGCTTATTCTTTGTGAAGAAAAAAGTAAAGCTGCTTTGCCATTTTGAGACTTCAAATAAAACAGTATTATAAAATAATAAAGAATAATTCAGATTAGAAAGGTGTGACAACAGTCAAAAAGAAACCCTCAATTCTTTGCCAAATTATCACATAAATAGTATACATAGAGGTATCATTCTCGTTGGCCTTTCAGCAAAAATTATCTGATCTGATGGCACCGCTCTTGACACCAGTAACTTTTTCTTATGACACAGTGTTATGGGGGTGGGCGGAGGAAATTGTCAATTTGGTGTAAAAAAATCAAAGCTTTTAAGTGACTTTAATCTCAAAGAAACAAGAAGACTACATGAGGGTGCAAAGGACGTATGTTCTCTGACTTGTATGCATCTCTTTTTATTTTTATTTTTATTTAAGTTCAAATTGGTAGAATCCTGTAGCTTAAAACTTGAGGCAGCAAGGCTGAGGATGTTTCTAAACTTCAGTAAAGGAATGGAATGGGCTAGATCTTGCAAGTAACATGGAAAAAATGGAGTAGAAGAGAATCTGTAACAGTGACAGTTAGCATTTTGTTTACTGGACTTATCTCCTAGCCAAGTTGGAGTTGTCATTGTATTAATGCAGAATAGTTCAGCCCGTAGAATTCATTATATTTAACATATTGGGTTCAGTTTATATTGATTGGTTACCTGAGCCAGTTCATCTGTCTCCAAGTTGGATGTTTTTTCTATTTTAATAAGCCTCTATAAAGATGTACTCTTACTCATATGTTGTAGCAATAGCTAACAGGTAGCATACTTTTTAACTTTTCGTTAGCTTAACCTCAGACTGAAAATCATATTCTCTTTCAACATATCTGGAAATGTATGGGCAAGACTAAGCCATGATTCAGAGGAATGTCCTTTTAAATTAGAGCTATGAGATGGATATAAGTAATGTGATCAGATGGCATAAATAGAAAAAAGAAAGGGAGGAAAAATTTTTTAAAAACAGATGCCTGGCAGCAATTTCTCACATTCACAAAAAAATGTGTGGAATGACCTTCCAGACATGATTAAGCTCTGCAGGCTAGAATATTGAGCCATTCAGGGAAATTAGAAAGCATCCAGTGGTATGTATGGCAAAGTCAACTTGGAAAAGAGGGAGCCATTAAAATATGCTGATGTTCCTACATACTTGGGGATATCAATATTGAATTTATTATTGACTGTTCATCATCACAATGCTCTGTTCATTGGTACCCTGACTGACTCTTCTTAGTCATCTGTTGGAGGGACTTATAAAGTAATATGATTGATTTTTGCCTTTTGACCTTTTATCTCCTTATTTGCAGGTTTCTTCTGAATTCACTGTACACAGGTTGCCCCTACAAAAGTTGTAATAGTGGAATCATGTCATTTGTAAAGTTCACAATTAATTGCGGAGAATGAATGTTTTCTGTGGCAGAAAGGTAAGTTTAGCTTCTATTACTTACAACCTTTCAGACCTGGAGGAATTCTGTATAGAATATTTGTCTCTATTTTGGATGTTTATTGCAGAATATTTGAAACTTTTTAATCAGTGGCAGTTATTTTTGCTTAACAGATACATGATTTACAGAATTACAGTGCTTGCATTAAGTAGTTTTACAGGTAGACTAAGAAAGCAGACAGAATTCTTATGGGGACTACAGTAAACTGCAATTTGTCTAAATTAAATGTAGAAAGTTTCAGATTTATACTTTTGTTCCAGTTATAAATATGTATGAGTAAAAAAGACCATTCCTAGACAGCAATAGGTAACTGGCTATTGTGCACTTAGGTTGTCTCAAGTCAAAAATCGATTATTGCCACAGTTCATCACAGATGAATCTATCCCAGGGAAACTTAGCTTTGACTAAAAATGTAGTCATGGCAGCAAGAAAATGTTCCTTCCTTCAGCAACTTCTGCATCTGTGTGGTTTGGTCATAAATCCAATGGTGACCAATGCTGGAAAGATTCATTTTGAATCAGGAGATGAAAGATTCTGCTATCTAAAATATCATAAAGTGATTAAAAATCACATTCTTTAGGGACTGTATGGGAACTGAACCTCCGATTGATCACCTGAGGTGAGCACTGAGTCAGCCCTGGGAGCACAGGTGAAGGCAATTCACCTGTGCTGCTGGAAGGGGTGGAGCCTGGCTGCACCTCTCCTAGACCCATTTAAGAGCTGACTACAGTGGGGAGGGATCTCCAGAAGAGATCTCTCCTCTGGAGTTTTGCAGCAAGCCCAGGGTGTGGGTAAGTGTCCTATCTATTCTCTTTCTGTTCCTATAACCTGCTTAGCCAAATTCTCTTGTTTATTTTGTAATTATAACATCTTTATATTCATTGACGTTACAAGGGACAAAGCCAGGAGTATTTTGGGAAGTCGGTATCTTAACAGAGTCAGCAATCTGAATGACTTTTTTTTTTTTTTTTTTAACTTCTGATTTTCAATGAGTGAAAACCTATTCAAATCACTTTAATTGACTTTTTTTCTGCTATGTATGACACATCCAGGCTCATAATAAGCTGGACATTTTATTTTCATAATCAGAAGGCTGTAAAGAGCTAAAACTACTCAATTCTGGAGGGGTTTCAAGCAAAATATGCCATGTATGTGAAAGTGTAACATTAACAGTTGGTTATCCTAAGAGGCAGATGTGTTGTCATTCAAAATTTATAAGATTATAACCTGTAAAATATTCCAAATACTGAAATATTTGTTTACTGTCCTATATAAATCAGACATCCTGTGTGCTGTCATGATTATTCTAAAACCTCAGTGTTTTCCATTTATTATTATTTTTTTAATTTTGTAAAACTAAGTTAATTATATAACGACATCTTGATGATGGCATGCGAATAATGGATGATGAAATGAAACTAGAATTTTCAGATATTGTCATGAGAAAATGAAGTGGTAGTCTTTTTGATTGCTGTATTGTATAAGAATAATTGGTTCATTATCATAATTATATTCTAGTACACGATAGCAAGGTCAAACCAAATAGTAGGAACGGAGGTGTAATGTCAGTTTACAGATTGTGGCAGGTATTAATTGAGGAAATGAGAGTTTGTTACTACTGAAAAGAGACAGGTGAACAGCAAACCCAGAGGACCTTCCCCATGCTTCATATTCTTCACTGTATGTGGTAGCACTTCCTAATTTGGCCATGGACTTGAAAAGGACAAAAGATTGCATCTACATGTTATTTTCCATTTCACTTCAACATAATAGAGAAGTGGAATATATATATTTTATTTTAAATATTTTCCCTTTTTAAACAAACATACTCTATGCTTCACTTCAATGATAACATTTTTAAATACTGAAGTCTGCTTTGTGTTTTAACGTAAGTTCTAATGAACTTCCCTTGGTCGTTAACGTACATCATTAATTATATCACAAAAGGATTTTGGGATATTTTTTCCCTCTATCCCAGAAGTCTGTGATGGTATGAGCAATTATTTCTTTTGACCTATTGAGTACTGACAAACATCAGTATTTTAAAAGGTTTAACTTCCTGCCAGGAAGAGTATACAATGAGCTTAATATTGCTTCTAAACCAATAGCTGAGAAACTGGACAGGATTAGGGGGCGTTTTTATTATTTCTTACTATCACCTGAAATTACTAATAGAGAAGACAAGGTGATAAATGTGTTGAACAAACTATGTTGAATAAGCAGTGTTGTTTTATACAATTCCCAGTATCATAACATCACATGAAACACAAATTAACCACAGAATAAACATGAGAACGTTTTGCTCGATTTCTGTGCGGAGTTATTGCAGTGGTACATAGAAAATTTTTCTTCCACGTTCTCCAGCTAATAATTTTGCCCTGTCTAATCAGCATTTATATGTTTCAAGGAAAGTTCTTGGCTATAAGAATTAAGTGACAATGAGCTTACAAAGTTGAGCATTCAGAAAATGTGTCAAATTACAAAAAACAATAATTTTTTTCTTGAGTCTAATTAGCTGGTCTGTTTTAGCTAAAGCTTCATGGAAGTATCAGCTTGATGGACATATGGAGTCTGAAAACATTATCTGAACATTAGGCAAAAGTGAAAGAGCATTTAGAAACCTCAGAATTGAAAGATCTGTTGGTTAACAAGATAAAGTTCTGTGTTATTCACTGATGTCTCTGCCCTCAGTTGGTATCTCAGTGTGAAGAGGGCCCAGTGAGAGGAGACTGGTAAGCACCTGGGTGTGCTATGTCTTACACCACCTCCAGACTGACTGAGACTTGCCTCTGAAAAGCTGAAATGGTGTTCACTGAAGGTGACTTTCTTTTACTAAAAGAAATTACACATGCTTTACAGTGATTGGAGCATGTGCCGATTTCCAATTATATGGAAGATTTCATTTTTTCATTGTGTTGCAAAGAACAATGTCTTGAACAGAATACCACAGCTGTGAAACTGAACGTGGTTATGTTAAATATTTGGTTTCTGACACTTTTTGTTTTTATCCTCTGACTGGTTAGTGGTATGTAAATCAAAAAACATGTTTTTTAAGACTACCCATAGAAAAACTTAAAAATGAGGGAAGTGGAAGTTTAGTAAAAATTAGGTGCTTAGTTAAAATTATGTTGCTTAAACAGATTTACATTGTAAATTGTCAAAAAGAAAGAATTTGGGTTCCAGATGGTAATTAACCCCTGCCACCTCCTCCCTAGCCAGCCATCTTCTGTGAGGGGAGGTGTTCTAGACAAGGAGCTTTGTCTGCCTTTTGTCCTCTTTAATTGCTTCTGTAATTGAATGACCTGTTATATATGTGTGTATGTGTATAATAAACATATATATGTGTGATGATTATATATACATATATCCGTTTCAATGGTTGTGACTCCATTTTTCCCTTCAGGAAGATGGCATTACTGAATTATACTTATGCAATTAACATAGCTAGCATGGATTTTACTTTGTAGGAATTCTGGGAAAGGAGAAGAAATGGCATTTTGGGAGTTTTATTGATAAATTGCTGTATTTTGATTATTCCCGATTACTCTTTTTCCCTGTGAGCATGTGGCAGGTGATGTTACTCGCGCCCAGACTTCTGGCAAGTTACTGCATCAATGCTTGCTACAGATTTCTATTTGTTACCCACTCAGTAGCTAACCCTGCTCTCCAGGTTCTCAGTGAAGAGTATCCATTAACCAGTGTAATCTGTTACTGTCCTTCTCCCATCAGTCCTGTGCCTTCACCCTTCTGGCTTTTACTCTCCCTTTCCCCCTTCTGGACCTATGAGCCAGTGCTATGGGAACTGGGAACCCCCCCAGCATCCTGCACATCATATTATTTTTTTGCTAGCTGGCAGGAAGAATTATGTAGTGATACAGCAGTACCTCAGTGTGATGCATTTAATGGATGGCTAGGCTGTCAAATATTTGAAAGCAATGTAAGAAGAATGTTTCTTGCCAGTTTGAATAAATATCAGGAAACTGGGGTTGGCAGTAAGTGTTGGGATTCCCGGCTTCCTGGGGAGGCAGCTGCTTTCAGGAGCCTTGCAACTCAAAATTTAATTGTAGCATGTCTATGCTTGTAAAAATGTCAATATTTGCCTGCTGTGCTGATGATAAATTTTATTTCTTCTTGTAAAATATCCCCTAATTAACCACTGGCATGTGTCTGTCCTTGGGAATGAAATGTTTAATTTTTCAGAAAGGAAAGAAATATTTCTCCACCAAATGGGAGGAACTGGCAGCTGTGCCCAATCTCTTCGTTATTGCTAATTTCATTATTGACAAGAACGGGAAGTTAGATTAAGATTTATCAAAGCTGTATAATAATTTTATTTTCTTCATATTGGTGTGATTTGTGTGTTATGGTGCTTAACTGAGTCTTCACAATGTGTGTATTTGCTCTGGATCTGTGTGGATAAACAGCTTGAGTGAGTTGCATTTCTTTGTCCTCAGAATCCTTCTCAAGCAATGCAAATAGGCACCCCAGGGAAACTTGTATGTTAGTAGAAGCTCAGAGTTTTTCCTAGATAATTACTGTGGTGACATAATGAAGTCACAAGGAGAACTCAAAATTTGATTAAAAGCATAAGACCTTACAACATGGGTATTAATCATATACTACTCTTAAACCATGGAAGAACTTTTCCCATATACATGGCCTACTTTGTGTAGGCGAGGAACTTTTAGAATAAATCCTGTAAAGCATTGGTTAATATCTAAAATTTGGCACCAAAACCTGTACAGACCATTAGTCCATGCTACAGAATGCTTTTATGCTTCTAGAATAGCGATTTTTTTTCTCTTTTTTTTTTTTTTTTTTTTTTTTTTTTCTTTTAAGTAGTTGCCTTAGCTTTGCTCCACAGTGAAAAACAGGGATGGTTCCAAAAGATCTCAACAGAAATGTTTTTCACTGAAAGGAGAAAAGTCTTAATGACTTAATGAGTGTGGCAGAAAGCCTGGAATAGGATTGTTCCAGTCAGATGCCAGAAAGGATTATAATGAGGTTCTCCTGGATAACTTATTTACATAAATAGGAAATTGTTATTACTATTACAAAATCAAGTCTTTGACAAAAAGGGTAATCAAAATGATTCTCCTTTACTTTCTTTGTCGGTATATTTAAGATCTCAGGTTTCTGATACATCACAGCCTACCCCAGAGGGATGGGAGCTTTTGCACAGCTGGCACTAATGGTGCAGCAACCAGTGATTTGAAATTGCCTTTTCAGTAATGATGGCCAATGGTGAATTCATTGGTGCTCCTCATTGCTTTTTATCTTGCTCTCTGTTGTATGCGTACTACTCAGAATACATGGTTTCATGTTAATGTAATAAGCAACTTAACTATCTTTCCTATTTTATCCTGGATGTATTCTTAAGTATTCAGGCTGCTGAAAAACAAAGCACCTTGAAACTTGGAAGTTGTTTCTAAGAATGTGTGATAATTCACAGATTTCTAAATTAATTTTATTTGAAGTTTTCCTTCTTATTTTCCCCCACAGAAATATGTCTGGATTAGTTAGCAGTGTAGGATAATAGAATAAATTCATGACTTATTTCCTAAATAAAAAGCTTTGATCAGAATGATTTCTTACTCATCACCGCTTCTATGTTTTGAATGATATTTTCCACAGCAAAATGACTCCTCAGAAATAGAGTAGAATGAGTAAGGCTTAAAGGCAAGTTGTGCCGTTGGTGAGTGATGATGCTTCTCTCTGGCAGTTCAGTCGGCTTTAATAATACAAGGCTCATGTGATTTATTATCTTACAAAGTTGAAATAGTATCTACTAATACAAATGTTTCCATAAAAAAGGGAACTTATTAAATGGAAAAGACAATGTTTTATTATTTTTTTTTCTCCTCAGTTTTATTTCTTGTGCCCTGCAGCTCTAATAGTGCTGCTATAAGAGCAAATACCAATGTACTTAGTGAGGTAATTAAAGAAAGTGGAGAGAAGTTATGTAATGGATACTTACTAAAAGTGAAAGGTATTCAAGCCATTACCAAATGATATATTAAATTATGGAATTGTCTCCCAAGGATGAAAAGACATTGCACAGCCCTTCTTAACTGGTTCTTTTCTAAATTTGAGCAGGGGGAATATGGCCCCTCCCTTAGTTCTACAGATTCTTGGTTCTTTCTGATTATTTTACTGGAGTAGGAACATTTATTCTTTTATTATTAACTCAGACTCCCCATATATTCAAAAAAACATCATATTGTAATCCTGTCTTGCAGCTGCATTATTAATAAGATCTATGCAGTTTTCAGAAAAGTTGCTTTGTTTTCAGATTGTGTTCATCTCTCTACAGTTTTTTGCAGAGCACACCTGAATGTGGCTGAGGAACAGCAGCCAAGAACGCAATGCATGGTATTGTGTAGGGAGAGAACCAGAAGCGGCATGTTTTACGTGCTCAGAAATCTGAGGTGAGGTAATTAAAGATTTTGTTTTCTCAAACTGCAAGCTTTTGAAACTGGGCTTTATTTTTCTTTTTTTAAAACTAATGTGCAGTGTCCTGGGACAGATTCCTATACAGTATTCTTCTCTAAAATTTTCCACTGATATAATATTTGGGCTACTAGAATTGTTTTATTTAGTAAGTGCAAAATTCAACTGTGACAGCGTTATAACCATAGCAATAACATTTTAAATGCTGATACAGAATTCAGTATTTAATCTGGCTTTAATATTGAGAGAAATTTGTCTGGGAGCAAAATTTCATTCATGTTTCAAGCAAATAGAAAAAATATCTGGAAAAATTTTACAGAATTTTGGACTTGAGAACTTACTTTAGTAGACTGTGATACTGGAAGGGTGTGTTCTGATGGTATATGACACTTTTTACAGATCTTACAACATCATTTTAGGTGGGATTCAGCAGTTGCAACCCAATATTGGTGTCATTCACAGTCCTCCTCCTCCTTCCAATCCTATTTTTTAACATTTTATTTTCTGATTCCTTACATGCAATTTCAGTCTAACAATTTATTTCCTTCCTCCACAACTCCCCCTGTTGTGGAGGCAGCCCCAGGAGCACAGGGAATGGCTGCTCCAGGTGCACTTGACAGTGAGGGCAGCAACTGCCAGGAATAGGAATGTGTGTGCTTGGCTGTTGTAGCAAAGCTTCTCCTGCTGGCAGGATAGCACCTGCCTAATTAATCTGACACATGAGGTGGAGAATAATTGGTGTAAAGCAATCTTTGATCAGAGCTCTCCATTTACTCTCTCTCTTGGGAATTGCATAATTTGTGACTTTTTAAAACCTTTATTATATTTCTAAGTGTTCTGTTCTTGTTTTGTGTAGGTCAAGAGGTATCTCTCTGATGCTAGACAATTTCTACTTGCCAAACTTCATGCTTGTCTAAGAATATAATGATAATGCTAGTCTTTTGGAATGAATTTGTCAGTTCTTTATCTTATTTTTTCTGGAACTAACATCTTGTTAATTCACCACTCTGTAGAAGAATATCAAGGGAAATAACCCTGAAATCATCACTTTAAGTGGCATGCCAAGGAACGTGTTTGACTGTAAAATAGCTAGATTGAATTTGTAAACTCAAAGAGAATAACAGTAATTTAAAATGTGGTTTCAATTCTTAAATAATAGCAAGCTTAGTCTATGTTTGAAGCCAAATTTTTAATTGAAGTGCCTTCTATGCACATTTTAGAAACATTCTCTAAGCCATCTTTTTCTTTTTATGAAAATCCCAGTCATTTTTTCTTGTCATTCCAGAGAAAAAGTAGGAACTTTTGAATAAAAATAAGTGCTTAATTTTCTTTTGTTTGAACTGTGGGGTTCATAGCAGGTAGAAACAAATGATTGTAAAGCTTTATTTGTTTTTATTAGATGCATTGCTTGCTCCATTATATTTCATGTGTATTTCTTCTCCACCTCATGAAATTTTGTTGGTTTTGTTAGGATTTTGCTGTCTATACTCACTAATAAACAAAGAAACAAAGTCCTCACTCTTTTTAAAAAAAGATTCTTCTTCTTGTCAATAATTTACTTACAGCATCTCCTAGATGTTTTTCTATTTCTTGTGCAGAAATTTTAATTTGAAAATATTCCTTGCTTACCTAACCTTTTTTTTACTGAGCTGATTCCTCCTTTAAAGCATAATTACAAGATAAGATGTTAATCAGTCTTAAGTGATACAATTTGTTGTCCCCATCTGGCAATTTTAATAGGTTTACTTATTTTACTCTTAAGTTTATCTTCCAGAGTTGGCTCACTGGTTCTTTATGGTTAAAACTGAACTTGCTTTGAAAATTTGTTGCTAAAAGATCATTGTATAGAAACTGGTCATTTAAAAGTCTGCAGGGTACCTCAGGTCTAATAATTATGATTTGCAAAAAATATTTGACAAAGATGAGTAGAGAAGTTAGACTTTGTTCAGACACTTAATGGAGTCTCCATGTTAGCACACAGTATGAAGAAAAATCAATGAAGTGGGTTTAAAAACTTGTGGTCACACTTCAGAAAAAAGGAAGGGAGAATGTTGAAGTATTGTGGTGTTTCTGTTGAAAGATACAGATATTTTATGTCTTCTTCAGTAGCCTTACTTTAAGTTTCTGTTTATGAAACCTGCAGAAAAGATCAGTCCTGGAAATATTTTAGACTTGTTGGTAATATGAGTTTATGCAGACAGCGTATGACTCAATATAAATATAACCAAAGTCAAAATGATGTATCTAGAAATAAGAAATGAAGGCCATATTTATGGAAGTTTCCTGGATCCTTGACTGGTGAAAGTACTAAAGAGGACATAGGGAGTCAGGGCAAACAAAGTAACTTCTGTGTTTCTGGTGTGACAGAGTAGTTTTGTCCTTGGCTGTGAAGTAGTGCAGGAAGGTCTGAAAGGCATCTATTACTAGAAAGGTTGAGAGCTATGTTCCTTAGTCTGTGACACTGATACTGAAAGAATTCCTGGTGATTGATGTTAATAATTTAAAAGGGTGCAGAATAATAGAAGATGTAGAAAAAGGTCATATAAATAATGCTTGATGAAATTTTCCAGAAAACCTGTTTATTTTACCAACAACTATATTACTAGGTGCAAAATGCATAAATCCCTTCATAGAAGAAATATTTGGTGGTAAAAACGTTCAGCTGTAGTAAATGTGTTTCTGGAAGGTGTATGTTGGAAAATGGATCATACCTAGAGATCTGGAAATACTTGGGTAGGTTTTAAGTTTCTGAAATAACAGCAAAATGTTCTGGCCTTCTGAACCCCAGAAAACTGTGGAAAAATTAGGGAAACTGGTATTTCGCATGTAATAAAAGATGCTGTGTGGGAACAAAAGTATCCCATTATAGTCTGCGCAGGTTGTGATAGACACAGGTAAGCAAATCGTGTTCTGCTATTTATTTATTTTTGGATGTTCAACTTTTATTTTTTAAAAAATTATTATCTTTTGATGTAGTGGTTTGTGTATGGATTTCTTTTAATTTAAATAAAAGCTGTAGATGAGATATGGTGGCCATGACTTGTTCGTTACTGACAAATGTCTTGCAATATCCACTCAGGCTATATCCACTCATCAGATAAAATGTGAGGTGCAACAGTGTAGACTTCAGTTAACAGTGTTAACTGCCTTGCCAGATGTGTATACTCACAAGCCCTTCAGCCCTCAAGTCCACATTTCAGTCTGGCTTTGGAGGGTATTTGCTTGGTAGTGGCACCTCATTCACAGGACTGCAGAGCTGCTGGATCAGAAGAGCAAGGAGAGGGAATAGTACAGTCTATACCTATTTTCAGTCTTTTTGTTCTAGCCTGTATTTGAACATAACTGTGCAGCCACTGATGAAGAGATGGAGAAATGAGGCGATTCAGCAGAACCATATCTCTCTTAGCAGATTGCACAGTGTGTTCTGTTCTTTGCCTATGCAGATGTCTGTGTTTGTGAGTCAAACTGGAGGCATGTAAAAGATATTGGAGATTGTTGAATATTTGTTGTCAAAGCTTTGTAAACATCTTCCAGACCAAAGAAGCCACCATCTGAAAGGAAGCTTGTGAGAAGCATAAGAACAGGAAAGAGTGGTTTTTGAATTAAAGTGTCAAAGAACCTTAATTGACATATAAGTAAATGTCTTTTTTTTATTTACTCATTCTTATGGAAAGGAGGAGAATGTCCAAATCTGAAAGCTTAACCTACTTGCAATATACGTTTAACTGAGTGGATAACATGGTACCTCTTTTATCAGTCTAAGAGTGTCTTCATATTTTAGGACAGGATTTCTCTGATAGATTTTTACATCCATCTAGCCAAAATCTATTGTATCCATCTTACTGACAAGTTCTTTATTAACTATAATGAAGTATAGCTACATGTAGATAATATCGATGGAAAATGATGAATCCTATTCAAGATATGTGCCAGAGAACTCCCATGGGCAGTGAAATATTGCACATTTCCATTAAAATGAGTGTACTTTCTGAAGTAGTTGTGAGAAAATTATATCCATTCTTACCAGCATAGCAGCATGAAAGTTCAAGCATTTCATTAATGGAGGGGAAAAAAATCATACACATTGTATAATTGACTGATTTATGCTGAGAAGTGCTGTTTATCTTTTAATGATCAGACTGCAGATCAGACTGGCTGGTGTAACTTTTCCTTTGTTTCAGAACATTCTGTTCAGATATGACTGGACAGATATGTGCCTGAAAGATTTATTTCTGACAAAAGCCAAGCAGGCTTCTCCTGCTGTTGCATATCCTGGGTTCTGAATGCAGCTCTCTTAAATAACATTAACCTTTAGCTGGCATTTTGGAGCTAAGGGAGAAAAGAATCGATTCATGATTTCCTAAACTGTCCATTCATGAATGCTGAATGTTTTACTTAACTATTCTTTCTGTTTTTGTTGGCATAACTTTCTATGCATTTTTTGAGACTTCTTTATGGACCATAAAGAATATCTAAAATTTTTTAAATGATGGCCAACAGGTATATCTCGAGTCACAAACTTTAGTTAGTTTGTTTATAATATTTGTTAAAAGTTCCTCAAAAATTGCATAACTTCTGCAAACAAATGCTTCAGTTTGCTTTTTAACTGTTAGAATAATGGGTGTAGACATTTAGTAAATGTAACTTTTAAAAAATCAATCTTTTTATTAGTGTTAATGGCATGTATGCAGTACACTGAAATAGTGGATCTTTAGTGACTTCCTGAAGATAAGCAATGGGATTCTGACAGTGGGATTCTTCTGTCGGAAGTGTTGTTTTTCACACTGACTGAGCAATAGGCTTCTGAATCTTTAAAAACTTTTAGTTGACGAATTTAGTTTAAATTTAAGAAAAATAATAATAAAAAAATAAAAATAAAAAAAATTGGAAGTCTTCCAATAGCATTGTCAGCTTAGTCTTGGAATCACGGAAGTTTCTTTCCTCTTATTCATATCTCTTTCCTAATTTTGTGAAGCAAGTACGTAATTGTAGATGGATTTCAAAACATAGGAATGAAGAAGCAGACACTATTTATTTATTGAATACACAAGACGTAACACTGAGTGGCACATGAAGGCTGAGAGTATTTGTTTTAATGCATGATGAGTCCACTTGTGGAGGGTTTTTTTAATATACTCTGGGAATCAGTAACAAGCTTCCATACTGGGCAGCAATACAAAGAATTTTAAAATTCTAGGATAATGTTTTCTACTTTTTTTTTTTTTTTTCTGAATAAAATAAAATGATGTAGACCTTAAGTCATCACGTAGTCATTGAGTCAGTTGGTTTACCTCTGTAATCCACTATGCCACTTTGAGCTACTTTGTTATTATCTGAGACATAATCACTGAGATTTTAGATATGCTTTCAGCACTGTGTAAGGGGAGTATTTCCAGTGATCTACCATAATATATATTTTAAATTGTGTCATCAGATTCTTGGAAAGTCTATGGAAAGTCCATTTCAAAAACTAGCTAGCATTGGTAGAAGTACTAGGTACTGAATCAGTTCATGCTTGTGTTCAGAACAATAGTGAGAAAAATTAAAGCTTTTTTTTTTGGGGGGGGGGGGGGGGTAATTAAATAGTACAGTGGGTTTTTTGACTATTCTGGTCTCAGTTTTTTACATATTCTGTTGGACTTAGCAAATTCAACTGCTTATTCCAGAATTTGCAGGAATACAGAGCTCCTAATACTTTGCTTGCTGTAAATGCTGTCAGTGCATATATATGCATGGACCATAATTTGGAGTTGAAATTGCATGCCAAATTGTTGTACCGTTGAATTTATTTAATCTTCCATTACAAATGAAGAGTCATCTTGCCGTTAAAGATAATGCTTCTTGCTGTGTTCTTTGGCATGAAGCTTAATCCTATCTGTGAAGGAAGTTTGAAAGGGCTGATGTAGTGAAAGCAGAGTTGCCAAGTATGCTGTGCCTGCTGTGACCCCTCTGTGCCTGTCAATCCTAATACTCCAGGCACCTGATTGTGATGTCGGGTATTTGGCCTGTTTAAGGAAATGGCCTGCACTCTCATTGCTAGAAGTACTCTGTCTTGCTGTAGAGATCTGCTCCTGATGCAGTGTTGGCATCGGGTGGTCACCGTAACTTGCAGTGTAGTGGCGTCACATACCTCATCACCCACAGATACTGCCACATGTCCCTGAGGAGACATTGCATGCATCCTTTTGGTGACCTTGCCACTCAGGTCCCTACTGTGCCACCACTGTTCCTCCCAGACTGTGAGCTGAAAGTTGTGCTTTTAAGCAAGTACATATTCATACACGTGTAATGATGGCAAACAGTGGAAAAATAACTAAGGTTTTGCTGTAAATGTTAATTAACTAAGAAAATGGATGTGAAGGCACAGTAAGAGTGGAAAATAGTGCTGGAAATTACTGCTAGCCTATCCAAAAGTTTGAACTTTTGTCTTCATACATTTGTAACTTTTGAGAATGCCCCTTTCCAGAATGCTTTGTAGAAGGATCCAATTTCAGATAGTATTTCAACTTGTTTTTCAGTGACTTTAGTATCTGTCAACTAGCCTATCTGAGAAGCATTTGTTTACGTATAGTTCTCAGGAGAATAATAGGGGATTTTTGTATGTATATACATATAAAACCTTATATAATATATATATTTAAACAATCTCCTTTCAATGAGAGATAGAATAAAACAAAGCAAAACAAGACAGAAAAAATAACCAACCAACAGGAAAACCAACAACCCTTTCTCCACCTATAGCAAAATACATTACAAAAAATTTGTTTGTAATTCATCTCATCTGTCAGCTGATTTTTTTGTCTCAAAGTCTATTTGCATATAAATGAAAGTATATATTCAATTTAAGCAAAAATCTCTTATTTTGCTTCTTTTGATAATCCCTTCTGTCTTATTCTTGCTTTTTTCACAACTTCACAAACTAGCTGCGTCCTTTTTTATCTTGTGCACAGTATGATAGCTGACTCTTGATGGATGTCCACAGGTGTTTATAATGAAAATAAATAGTTTTTCTTTTTAGTATATACTTTACTTGGGCTGTAAATTAAAGCACTATGTAATTCTATGGAATTTCTGTGTTTTTTCAATTTTTGTAGTTGGCAGACACATATCAGGATCCTTTTTATTTGTATTCTGTGTACATTTATTGTATGAATAATGCTCACCTCTACCTTTTCTCTGGCTGACTCACAGGGGCTGGAGCTCTAAATGTTCTACTGCTAGCAAGAGATATTTTAATGGAGTATAATTTTGTCTTTTGCTTCAGTAGCTCTTACAGTAAATTGTCTTATGATACATTATTTTATACTTTTTATAAATAATTTGAAGTCTCATTGTGTATTAGGATACATATTCCATTCACTCATTCACTTTCAGTTCCTCTCTCACAGTTTTGATAATGGAACTAAGGATAAGATGTAGGTAGCAACAAGATACAAACGTGAAAACTCTCCCAGAATACCTTTCACTAACTTAATGCCATGTTTGAACAACCTTACCTTTTTTTTTTTCCTGGCACCATGAGCTATAAAATGAAGTGTTAATAAAACAATGGATTTGTATAATTTCATTCTCATTTATATGTGCTTTCATTTATTAATGGAGTTTTTTATAGGTTGTAGAGATAAGTTGTAATTTTAACTTGCAATGTTACTACTTCTATTTCTGAGGAGTTAACAAGGATTATAAATAGCTAAGAGACAGCTTTGGCAGTCATTTAGAGCTTAGAACTCTCACATTTTGTGTAAGAAATACTTGCCAGGTATAGTGCTAGTGACCTTGATTGGAAGACTTAACAACAGTAAAGTTGAATTTATTTCCAGGTCCTTATTTTTACCTTTAAGACGTATTCTAGATGTTTATAAGCATTCAAAAGTTATACTCTTTTTGGTGTGTGTGTGTGTACTAAAAATAGCTTTTTGACAACATATTTTTCAGATAAACACAGAGTAAACCTTGCTTCTCTGCCCCCGTAGTGTATCACAGATGGAGTAAATGGGGCTGTAACTCCCCTGGGTTTTTAAAAATTCACTGCCGTATTTCAGTTATTGTGGCTGCATCATTGCGTTACTATTAAAACTGTCTGACCCAGTCTGGCGTACTGGATGTAAAGCCCTGCTAGATTAAACTGATAGCTTTGCTTAAAATCTCTTTCTGGTTTGTTAATCACCAAAACAGAAGCTATAATGTATTGTAAATATTTACTGGACTGAGAGTGCTGTGATGCCCAGATAATCTGGTAGTTTTGAGAGGGAGTAGTGGGCAGTTACTCCAAACAAAGAATCAAGTATACGTAGGAGTAACTGCCCCAATAATTTTGATGTACGTAGTTCAAATGACTTGGTCAAACTCTCTATCCCTGGAGTGCAAGGAAAGATTTACTTGTAATATGATAATTATTTCAATAGGAAATCCTGTATAATTTTAACATTTTTAAATGACAGGAAAGATGATTGAAGTGACTAAAATCTTTGACTGGAAATACTTTGTGTTTGTTGTTTTTCCTATTTTGTGTATGATGCATATTGAAACAGAATGCAAATTTGTGAATAGGCATCTGCTAACATGCTCACTTCTTTCAGTTTTTTTTTTCTACAAAGAAATGTGTATGTGAATCTGTGAAATGTATTTTAAAAGATTTTTTCTTTTCTTCTTCATTTTACAGAGTCAATTTTTATTTTGTAATAGTGATTTGCTGTTTTATCACTTAAATAATTTGACATAATGAAGTTAAATAACCTCTCATTCAATTTGGTTGCACAGTTTGTTTCCTGCCAAAGTCTTTGTTTTGAAAACTTCAGTTCTGTTCTCCCCTGCACCTCTCTTGGCACAATGAAAAATATCTGCAGGATGTTAATCTGTTAATCTTCCTGGAAAGCATATTCAAAAGGAAATGGATGTTATATTTAAAGCAGGAAAGGAAAGTGTTAATTGTAACAGGATGTTAGTGAAAACAATTATAATGTAGTATTAACTTGTCATTGCAAAAACTAAATTATAGCATTGAAGTATTTTACTAGAAAAAAATGCAAATTGTATCATATAATAAAATATGCATTTTCTGATATAACCCACAGGCTACATAAATGGCCAAGAAACAAAGGAGTGGTTGTTTGCAAATTAGTTAGCTAAAGGCCTTTCAGGACAGGATATGTTTATTTAAATAACAGCACTTATTAGTGTTAAATATTATATCAATTATGTTTTGCTTTAACAATAAATATCTTTGTTGCCTCATTGTGGATAAAAGTATGTTTTAGTAAACATAGTAAGTATATACTTTGTGATATCGTTTCACTTTGCAAATTAATAAATGGTGATAATGATATGATATGAATGAGCAACTTGAGATTAAATTTCAAGCACTCCTAATATCTTTCAAAAGAGTAAATTTTACACAGTATTTTTCAAGATATCTAATGAAACTTCACATTCTAGTAAGAATTATTTTCTTGTCTGAATTCTTTCTTTAAAGGATATCAGAAAGTATTGTGTTATTTTGATATCTCTGAATCTCTGGGAAGTCTTGAAAGTTTTCCTTTTAAAATATTCACCGTACATAGGAAAAATCAAATATCACCACACTCCCTTTTTGAAATTATTTAAATTTGAAAGTTTTCTTAAAGAAAGATAGCAGTCAAAGGATGCTGGTAATAGCAAATGGACATGGTGCTCATTGCAAAAACATGAATGAGTACACTTAGAGATATCACATATCTTCTTTAACCCCATCTGAATGAGATGCAATGCAGCTTTGCTTCCCTGCAGCCTTTCATAGTATGAAAAGTGTCTGGCTTTGTGATTTCTGAAATATTCTCATTTGCTTAGTTTTCCTCATATGGTTATTAAACTTCTGCTAAGGCTGGTGTAGCAATTTGGAATAAAGTGCAAAATAACATGGTATTTTATGAACTTGTAAATATGTCATTAATATAGAACAACTTTTTTTCTGTTTTGGTGGTAAGAGCAGAATATTCTCTAGAGTTAAAGAAAAGGGTCATAGCACACTGCGTGTTTATTTGTCATTAGGTGGGAGCTGCCAGACATCCCTGGTGTTCCTTTGGTCAAGCCACTGCCCTCAGCTTTTTGCTTCAGCACATGCCAGTGAGTCAACCACCCTCTGGTCCAGACTATACGACGGCAAAGCATCATTTTTAGTGTCATTTAGCTGCAAACTTACTGTTGTGAACTTATTTTTGTGACTTTTCTGTTTCAAATAGCACAAGCATTGGCCTTGCACTTTTCCTGTGCTGATTTCCTGATTGGAAGACTGTATGAGCTACCATTCATATCAGAACTGGGGTTATTCCAGTTATTGTTCTGGATGGAGAGTTTAGGAGGAGTTCTCAATTAAGCTAATTTTCAGCAGATTAACCATGTATTTTCTGGACTATCTTCTAGTTGCAGTTTGCTTATGCAACCTATTGTTACTTATATTGTAATGGCGTTTTAATGAAGATGTGAAATTTTAGAAATTACTGAATTTATATTTTCTAATTTAGTAAGAAGTGGTGCAGTGGTGGTATATGTACTCCTAGAAATTTGAGGTTCTGGATTTCTATCCATTTCTCTAATGCTGTTGCTTACTGTTGCAATAATAAGCTTTTGGTTTGTTTATAAGGAAAGTGGCAAGGATCTTGTCTGCCACTTTGAGAATAAAATTTGTTTTGAAGCATTGAGTTTACTGCATACTGAACAGTAATGAGCATTCCTGCTAGTTCAGCTATGCTAATTCTTTTTAAGATAGCATATATGTTCATGAATTAGAAGACATACAGTCTTGTTCTGTCAATAATACCACTGAATCAGAAGAAATATGTGTAGATGGTAGTTCTAAATGTGAACAGTGTGGGCCATTCAGCATTGTTCCACTCACTTTTTGATGGGGAAAAAAACATATTTTTGCAATAGTTAGTCATTAAGCAAATATCACTATTAGGAACAACCAAGGCAAATAAAAATAAATGAACAGTGCATTCTGTCAGACACATGATCTTAAGCTTCACTTGCTTCATTTAGCATTTCATCCCTAGAGTGGTGTTTATATTAGGCCCTCTGTTACAGATTTTATCACATGAGTCAAGCACTTATAACATCATCTTTATTAGGTGACTACAATAATAAATACATTTGTTTTCCTTTTCATTTTCTTTGTTAGTTAATTGTTTCAAATGTGGAAGAAAACAATTTTAAATAGGTAGGAGAGCAGTAGATTGGACTAAACCTGGAGAGGGGGAAAGTGAACAATGAAGCCATGTTTTCATTAGATTAGAAATATTATTCTTTGGAACTCAAGGTGCAAATTATGCTGTGCCGTAATGTTCTTTTCAAATGCACAAGATAAAATTTGCATATCTAAATTGGATCAGCTTGAATGGGCTTCCCTGCTGTCTCACCCCCTCAGCTGCAGTCTTTCTGCAATGGCCTGCAGGTGGATCCAAATAATAATGTTTAAGCCTATTTTTAAGAGCATCACTAAAATAAATATATATATTTAATTTATATTTATTTCTTGCAGTGAATATCAGCAAAAATGCCTCATCAGAGTATAATCTACATGATAATAGGAGATTTAAATTTAACCCAGTTTGCACTGGCTTTAAAAATGACAATCTCCACCGACTCAATAAAATCAATATTTTTTTCAATGTTAAAATATCATCTCCCCCCCCCCCGTTTGTTTTTTTTTTTTTTTATGCAAAATTTTACAAAATATAATGTCTTTATCATAAATTAGAGCAGTTTTACTATCAAGATGAGGGAACAGAAAGACCTTGCAAAGATTCTTTATCTACACTTTATCACACTGGGTTTATGCTCATTTTTTTTTTTAAAGATAGGATTACTGCACTGTTTCTGATTTCTCTCATTCCTTTCCTTGAACTCCTTTCTGCTAACTTTCATAACATTTTATTACATCTGGCTTTGATGAAGTAGATATTTTTTTTCCATTGAAAAAAAATTATATTTTAATGGGCTTGCCCAAGTATACTTTTTATTCAGTCTGTGCAGCTGCAGAATTTCATTTTTTTTATTTTGTGTTCATTTGATAGTTTGACTTCTTTTTACTTGACAAGGATGAACTGTGAAAGAAATACTTTAATCTCTGAGGACAACAGTGGTACAGTTCAAATTTATATTTTCTGGTTCCTATACAGTAAACGAGATCTAAGGAGTTAATTTTACACTGTTTCTAGGTAGATATACTTCAATATGTTATATATATATTTAGTGCAATCTTAAACTGTAATGCTTTCTGTAGGTGACTGTAAAAAATGAAGTACAGACAACTTCAAGTTTATGTCAGTTCAGATATACTTATGTTAAAAGAGTTCATTACGTTCATGTATGGAGAACGCTGTAAATAATGATCTTTATTTCTAATGAAAAATTGTAGCAGGAATGGCTTTGACATCAGTGGAGCTTCTCTGGTCCCAGTCCTGGGTACTGAGGTTTGGAACTGGTCACAGGTGAGAAGGTGTTTCACCTGTAAAAGGTGATTCAGGATGTTTGGACTACAATCTGCTGTAAATCAATGGACTTAATGCAAAGATACATTTGTTCCGAGCAGGTGGTATGGTGCTGTGTTTTGGATTTACAAAAGCACTAATGTTGTTAACACACCATCGTGGTTTCGGTTGAGACATAGTTGATTTTCTTCATAGTTTTTATGATGCTATGTTTTGGCTTTAGGAGAAAAACTGTGTTGATAACAGCCATGTTTTAGCTGTTACAGCAGTGCTTATACAGAGACAAAGATATTTCAGCTTCCTGTGCTGTCCTATCAAAGGGGGTGAGGTGTGCAGAAGGAGATGGGTGAGGGTAGAACCAGGGCAGCTGAATCAAACAAATGGATATTCCATACCACATAGTGTCATGCTCAGCAGTAGAACTGGGGGAGATAAGCTAGAGAGAGTGGCCGCTGCTTGAGGACTGGTTTGGTATTGGTCAGCGAGTGGCAATAAACTGCATTATGCATCACAATTTTACACTGTTTGATCATTATTATTGCTTATTATTATTTTCCTTTTATTTTAAGTGGTTTTTATCTTAATCCACAAGTCCTTATTGCTCTCTATAACTACCTGGAGGGAGGTTGTAGTGAGCTGGAGATAGGCCTCTTCTCTGATATATAACTGGTGATAGGACCAGAGGGAATGGCTTCAAGCTGAGCCAGTGGAGATTCATGCTGGATGTTAGGAAATGCTAGCAACAGTATCAGGGTATTTATGGCAGTTTTGTGTCATTCTGTCACTTGTTGATCCATGTCCCATACTAATGTTTATTACTTTGAACACTTATTTCAACTGCTTTTTATCTATAGCTTATTTGCTCAACTCTGCATCAGGACAAGATTATGATGCTCCCTTGACACCTCAGTATTTATTATTTTAACATAGGTGCAATTTTCCAGAGTTCACATCATAGTTTCTGTGTTGTAATTCTGAAAATAAATGAAGAGAATAATTTTGTATTCAGCTTTGCTTATGTAATATCTATATATTTTAAAATACCATGTTTGCCCAATTACATGTGGCAAATCTTAGGCAAAAAATTATAATAATACAGCGATTTGTGATTAAATTTATTTTCATTCTGGCTAACCCCTCAGTCTTTTAAACTTGCATTTACTGTTTATAACAATACTGAATTGTTTCAGTATAGCATACGAAACACTTGCATTAAATATCCTTTCTTATCTTCCTTTAGGTCTATTCAACATATTTATTATCAGAGAGAACATGGGTTATTAGTTCATTAAGGGAATCGGGGCACAGGAAGGCTAATTAAAAATGAAATACTTACTCTGCTGTAAAACAAGGAATGTATTGAAAGTTTAACAATAATCCCTGCTAAAAATAGTATGCATTTTGTGAAGAAATAATTTGTTCTGCTGTAGAGAAACGAATTAGTCTCATCATGTGATAGCTATGCTGAATTGTAAAAGGAACACCAGACTTTGTTGCAGGAATTAAAACACCATCAGTTGAGTTAATGAAGAGCATACAATGAACATGATCTCATTTCTGCAATGCATTTAAAATTAAAACCATTTAAGAACTATTGCAAAAATCATAATTTAGCAGGAAAAAAGCCCAATCAAACAAAGCAAATGTTTACTATCTATTTTAATTACTTACTGCTTAGAGGTATGCATTAGGTTTATTTATTGTTTGATTTCTAGTTCTTTCTTTTAATGGTTTAAGACTACAGTGGCTAATGGCCCATTTTGAAATCAAATGAATGCAATCTTTTGTATTTCATTATGAAACCATTTGGGATCATTTCATTTTGATAGCATCTGAAGATTGCTACTTGAAATTGCAGGTTATCTGCGGGATGACAGTGTGAAAGATAACATGAAACACAGAAGAGGAATTTCTTGCGCTTTTTAAAAGATCAAACTTTTTTTAAATAAAGGAGAAATAGAGACTAGATTTCTGAATTGCATTCTGAACATGTTGATAAGTTAGAGTGCCATTTTTTTTAATTTAATTTTCTTTCATAGCAGTGCTTACAATGAAATCCTTTTTATGTAAAAGATGACTTCCTTTGCACTCTCTTAGAACTTGGAGAAAGTAAGAAGTGCTCTGTTGGCCAAAGACAATAACAATTTTCTTTCTTTGCATATGTGTAAGAGGGAGTGAGAGAAGGATTGTCCTAAAATCCAACATGCGTATTTATATTTTTCCCTCTACCAAAGCTTTTCATCTAAATTTAGAACATGAGAACATTCTAACAGAGACTGAGAACCCACAGTGCATTTTACCAGTCCCCTTTAGAAATGAAAATTAGATCTTGGCTGGGAGCTTAGAAGTTCTGCCAAAATGCCTATAGCCAAATAAAAAATAATTTGTATTAGAGATCATGGTAGCTTAGATAACTCAATATAGTTAAGTTTTACATTAAAAAAAAAAAAAAAAAAAACAATAATTGCGATTCACAAGGCTGGCAGTCAGTCAGTATTTCCAGTTTGCTGCTGGTAAACCAATTGCCGACAGAGAGGGAAATTACTGTAGGCATATGCTTCTTTAAACTGTTTGACATAATAAAGGGAAATCTTCTCTGAATCTTATCGGTGTAATACTTTGCTATAGCAACCTTGTAATTTTCAGGAAAGTAATTTGTTGAATAGTACCACATTAGCCTAAGTGAGGTGCAATGTACCCTGCTATTCAGCAAGTTTCAATAAATAGGATGTATTCAAAATCATATAAAATATATATAATAATAAAATGTTAATAATTAAATTCCTTTAGACATACGTATGTGAAAGATATGGGCAAACTTTTACATATGCTATGTGTATGTCAGTAAGAAAAATTGAAATTGTGAGGGGTTTTAATGTACGATCCTTCACCAACCTCTTCAAAACAGTTTGCAATGGTTTCTCTAACAGCTTTAGAAGTATGTAGAACATATTTGTCTGACTCTTTTCTTTTTGTGTGTTTCTTCATGTGAAACTTTGAACGACTTTCTTTTGCAGCTGATACAAAACTCACTAGACATACCTTTTTTATACATAGAAATTACTTCCTACAGTTAATAAGAGTGATGGAGACATTAAAGTTGGAGTGTATGTAGAAGCATCTTTAGGCAACAGAGATTGGGCTACTGATGAGAGTATTTTGGAAACATGATAAAAATTATCACTTTAACTATATGGGAAATCTCAAAGGAATAAGCTTCTGCGTGAATACGGGTATAAAAGCCAGACAGGTGTAAATAGTTCACTGTATCTGAATTTATATATGGATGTTAAGAGAATTTAAGTTGCCATAAATTGTTTTTTGTTTGTATATATGCCTATATGTATGTATATGTGCATGTTAAATATATATATAATATTAAATATATGTTATAGAAATATTATAAATGTGTAAATGGACATATATATTAAACAGTAAGATGAAATATTCTGAAATTATTAATAAAATCACGGAATTGAGTTGGAAGAAACCCTTAAAGGTCGTCGAGTCCAACTTCCCTGCAATAACAGGGATGCTACAGCCAGATATGGTTGCTCAGAGCCTGATCCAGCCTGACCTTGAATGTCTCCAAGGGTTGGACATCCACAACCTCTCTGGGCAACCTGTCACAGTACTTCACCCTTATTGTAAAAAACCTTTCTTATATCCAGTGTAAATCTGCCCTCCTTTAGTTTGAAATCATTTTCCCTTGTCCTGTTACAACAGACACAGCTAAAGAGTCTGTCCCCTTCTTTCTTGTAGCTCCCCTTTAGACACTGAGAGACTTTTATAAGACTGCCTGGAACCTTCAGGCTGAACAGCTCCAGCTCTTTATCCTAAACATAGCTCCTGGAAGAAGATTCTTTTGTTATGTTTGGCTTCTGCTTTATGCATGACGTACTTTTTTTTTTTTCTTCCTTTTTTTTGGCTTTGATAAAACCTAAGTCACTTTACCTGAACTAAGGCTGTTACTTTACCTGACCTGTGTCATTCAGACATTGCTTTTGCAGTTCAACAGTGCTTCATCTTTTTGAGTGTTCCTCACCTCACTTCATCCATGTAGATTAAGTTTCTTTGTTGTGGGGAACTCATGGTCCACTCACTGAGCTGAATGCTAACAGCTGAATTCAGTTCTGAATTAGAGCCATCTGCTTTTAAATTTTCTGCAGTATTTCAATAATGTAATCACTGAAAAAAATCCTTGTTCTTTTAGTCTCCATCCTGTTTTTTTATTCAGTGAAAAATATACCAAAATAAATTGTCTTATATTCCACAGATAGTATATAGGGGCAGCTATCAGTTACTTAAACTATGGTTATTTTCAAATCCTTTGGGAACAACTTGTGGAAGTACCAGTGCTGCCACTAACAGTTAATTGGAAAGCTTTTTCTCTCATTTTTGAATATGCAGGTATAATTGTGATTGGAGAAATCTGGCAATAATGTCTTTTGTCACCATAGAAAAGAACAATGGTGACAATTCAATGTTTTTTTTTTCTTGTCTTGAAAGTGTCACATCATCTTAAGCTTGGTTTGATCCCCTTGGTGAAGCTCTAATTTTAATGCTAATGCTGATAGTTTAGAGAAGATTTTTCTGTAGCACGTAGACTGCTTTGTGATCTGTATGCAGAAAATCCAATTATATGTGGTTGTGATGTTACCTATTGCACTTGCTTAGGTTGGTTATTTTCTTTCTTTTTGTCAATGAAAAGCTGCTGTAGTGGAACGTAGGAGAGGACAGTGCTGTAACAGCAGAGGATGAAGGAAAGGCAGCACTTAGAAGAATGGGAGGTTTTCTTGACACAGCTCAACGTTTCACATCTAGTTATTAATATTCAAGGCTGAACAGTGACATGATTTTAAATGGTATAATCTTTTTACTAATATGGGCTTAGAGTTCATGTTGTTGCCTTCCTTTTTGTTTTGTAATTTGCTACAGAGTTGATTTCAGTGGCGTAACCTATACTTTTCAATGGGAAGATTGGTTGATAGGAATAGGTTTTAAATTTGACCTCATGTCAAAATGGTGTTAGATGCTTTACTCGGTTTCCTCAAGTTATATTCTTCCTGTTTATTGATCTGTTGAAGTCAGCATAAAACACACACACTGTACTTTTGGCCAGCTAATTTGGAACGCTTATGAAGTTAACAAATCATTATAAGCTACTTCTAGCTACGTATTTTTTGTCAGTACATCTGAATCCATCAATTTCTGGAAGCCGTTAAAAGCACGGGCTGATGGGAGAAAAAGAAATAAATAGCAGCCTTATTTAATTTTCTTATTAATTTGTATTAATTAGTTAACTTGAGAACTGATAACAATGTTTGAGTGATTTATGTCTTCAAAAAGAAGACCACTGTTTCCTTCCTTGAAAATGGAAATTGGCTTGTCAAACATTTAGATGAAGAATGATCAATCAATAGGATTTTAATAAGGAGAAGGTTTAAAATTGACTGAGGTTGGCTTTTGTTTAAAGGTGATTTGGTATGTGCAAATTACTAAGCTATCCCAGGAGAGGATGTTCAAAAGCAATAATGGGCACTGATTTTCTTCGTTTATTCCATTCTCTGTCTTTCTGTTCTCCTTGCTAGGGATTTCACTACTCTCTGTTGTCTTTGAAATGTTCCTGCCTGTGTTTCAAGTACTGTATATATTCTACTCATTTTTACAGCTATCATTTTTAACTATTATTTTTTACCATTGAGGAAATTGTCTGGATAAGCTTATTTATTTATAATTTATATTATAATATATTTATATATTTATAATATTTATAATATATTTATAATTTATATTATAATATAAATTCATGTTCAGCATAGGGGCTAGCTGTTCCCATTGATTTTAAAAATTTTGAAAAGTATATGCGCACACTGGGGTAACAGAGCTGACTTGGAAATCCCCCTTGATGTCCTGCATTTGTGTGTGAAAATTCAGTACAGTGGGCTTGTTGATCGAGAACTGATTCTATTTATTTTTCTTCATTGGTGAAGTCTGTAGTAGACTTTTCTGAAAGTGAGGCAACTAAAGCTAGGTAGCTAGATTTAAAAAATGCTTCATTCTTTTTGAAGTCATAATTACATGGGTAAAAAACCATAGGTATGTATCAAACGTGCAAAAAGATTAACGATTAAAATATGTGCAGAAATTCTGATTGTCGCTACTTCCTCCATTTGGTATCTTATCCTAATTCCAGTCTGTTTTCTCAGTTCTTCCTGTCATTTGCTCTTTACCTAGCTTTGAATACTAGTGGCCTATTTTTATGCTCACTTTTGTATCCAGTTTTAAGGTGTTTTTTTTTCCCCTCTCAACAACCTCTAAAGAATTGCATGATGTTACCAAGTTCCAAAAAGATTTCTAATCAAGTGCAAACTTATTTTCAGAGGTTGTGATAAGGACACTGATGACTTCTAATAAAAGCAAATTTCAAGCTTGTTCCCCAAAGCACAGGTTGCCAAAATTGTTTCTAAGTGACAAATTTCACCAATTTCCTCATGAAAAATATTTCTTTTTCTGTTAGCACAAGAAAGGAACTATCGTTTCTGCTCTTCATTATAAAGAATGGAACAACTACAAAAGCCATTTTTGTGCTTTTTCTAATTCCTATCTTTGTCTTTATAGGATAACATTGCTCTGACACTGAGAATTTGGCAGTTTTAAACTGAGAAATGCATTCGAAAGAGAAATGTATTTTAGTGATTCAGACCTCACTACAAAACCTGACCATAAGTAGTACTGTGCTTCTGAATTTTGTGTTTGATTTAAATTACTTTTTAGGTGTGGTCTCTTCAAGAGAAAATTAAGTATAGGAGTTTTCTCCATCAGATTCTGAATAAATGGAAAAACTCAATCTTTTTCAATAATCTACTATCAGTGCAGTTGGCTTCCTAATGAAAAATGCATGCTGCCTTTATTACAGATAGGCAAGCTGCAGCAGATGTGACTAAAGAGATCTCTGAATTGATGAGAAAAGGTTCAGAGATGACTCTTCCAAATAAGAAACTTCAGAGATGCTTTTGCATCCAGTTCTGATACTTGCAAAAGTTCTGCTTCATGCAGCCTGCTGCTGGAGCCAGTGTAATCTGCATAGGAAGTGCAGTATTCATTCAGAATGTAGAAGCAAAGTGGCACTAGTTAATTCGGTGCGACCTTCTGCCGTTCTCTAGCTTTATCTACTAGCAAGCAGAACTTCATATACCTCCTTGCAGTACTTTAACATGTGCCTTCTTATAAAGAATGTTTTTTCACATGAATGTTCCAGGCCAGGGGTATTGATCTTTCCCTACCAAAGGGGTTAGTTAAAAATATTTTTGGTTCCAAAACTGAGAAAACTGCTCAAAACCAGCAGCACATAAGTAGTTGAATCATTTAAGTAATACCTAAATTTTGTCTTTTTGCATCTGAAGAAAAAGCCTTAAAATGAAAGATTGGCTAGGCAAATTTTCACCAATGTACTACCCTTCAACTAGCTTTTAAAGTAATGAACAAACAATGCAAAATAGAACAAAAATTATCCAAGAATCACTTATTTTCCTTAATAAAAAGAATGCATTTGTCAAATTAGAGCTAGATCATAGAAACATAGAATGGCTTGTGTTGGAAAGGAGCCTTAAGATTGTCTAGTTCCAACCCCCTGCTATAAGCAAGGGTGCTTCCCACTAGACCAGGTTGCTCAAAGCCCATCCAGCCTGGCCTTGAATGCTTCCAGGATGGGAGCATCCAAAATCTCTCTGGGTAACCTGTTCAGGTGTCTCACCACCCTTACAGTAAATAGTTTTTTCCTAATATCTGATCTAAATCTCCCAGTTTAAAATCATCAGGATGCAGTTGGCCTTCTGGGCTGCAAGCGCATGCTACTGACCAATGTTGAATTTTTCAACCAACACTCTTAAATCCTTCTCCTCAGGGCTGCTCTCTAGCTATTCTCCTCCCAACCTGTATCTGTGCTTAGGTTTACGCTGACCCAGATGCAGAATCTTGCACTTGTCCTTGTTGGACTTCATCAGGTTGGCATGAGCCCACCCCTGTCCAAGTCCCTTTGGATGGAATTCTTTCCCTCTTGACATCTGCTGTTTGTACATTTATGCATGTAGAATCCTCATTCATGTTCTAAAAATAAGTTTTTCTTGTTGTGAAGATTTTGAAGTAATTATTTAGAAACGTTGACATGTTTATATATTTTTAGTGTTTTCTTCTGCATAACTCTTTCTTCTACAAAACTTACATATATAACTTAAAAAATTCTGAATTTGTCCAGAAAATCTAAGAATGATGTAAGTTTAAAATGCACTGTGGTACTACTAATGTTTTCCAAAACAGTTTGTCTGTCAAAAATAAAACATTGTGTGACTTGTATGAAAGAGGCAAAAAAATTGCTAATCTCTCTCTTTTTTTTTTTCATTACAAGTTTGAAAGAAAGATATTTAATAATATCACTCTTTGAAAGGATAACATCAAGGTCTGTTACCTTCTTATCTTCTGTGTAAGATTTAGAAATCCCTAAGTAGTATATTATGACATGGTCAAGTGTGACACCTAGAGGCTATATGCTTAGGTTCCCTAAAGAGTAATTTTTTCAGCTACAAGTTTTGTACAAGACATTTCATTTTGAAATTCAGGAATGAATCTGCCAGGTTTTGAGAGACAAAGTACATTGTGATATATTCAAAGGTTGTTCACATGTGTCGTATTTCTTGTGTCTTCTCTAATTAGGCTCCCTAGCTTTCATATAAAGAAAAATAATGGAGCACTTCTGAGTCTACTGGAGATGCTCAAAACTCCACAGCCTGAAAGGACCCTGTACAATATATTCTGGTCTGGAATTCTCTTGTAAAATTCTTGAAGGTATCATCTCGAGAGAATCATTTAACCGCACTTCCAGCTGTAGTAAAATTTTTACAAGCAAGTTAGGGTCTTAAAAAAATGCAGAACTAGAAGTCTTGGTGAGTGAGTTTATGCAGGGGGACAGAGAGAAAACAAGCTCATTTGAGTTGTTATTTGGGTTGTTTAGATAATGGAACTTTCAAAATAAGCATATAAGGCAACATGCCACACCTAATGCCTTCTCTGAAAGTCAGATGTGCACTGTATGAGTTTACAGTGGATATATCCAAGGGCCCACTGCATCCTTACAGTGGTACTCAAGAGTGTCCTGACATGACTTAATTGGGTCAGTAGGTTAAAAATATAGAACTCTTTTCAGAAATGGGCATTTGTTGGTTATTGCCTGTAAGAAACTCATTAAAACCATATTGTGGGGTATGGGAACTACTAGCCTATTGAGGGAAGGGATTGTCCAACTCTGCTCTGCAGAAGCATAGCCTCAGTGAGAGCACTGTGCAATTTTGAGTCCTACAGCGTAAGATAGGCAGAAAAATATTAGCATCCAAGGGTGTGCAGCAAAGATGTGTCTAGGCAGCAAGATGTATGAGGAGCAGCTGAAGTCCCTTGGTTTATTTAACCTGGAGAAAACTGAGGAGGCTTCATGGTAGCCTACAAGACCTCATGAGGGGAGTGGAGGAGAAGTACTGATTTTTGCACTCTAGTGACAGTGATATGACTCAAGAGGATGATGTGAAATTGGATGTTAGGTGAAGGTACTTGATCAGGAGAGTGATTGGATCCTGGAACAGGCTCCCATTGGTAATGTTTACAGCACCAAGCCTGTGGGAGTTCAAGAAGCATTTGGACAGTGCTCTCAGATAAAGGATTTGAATTTTGAATGGTTCTGTGTGGAACAAGGAGTAGGATTTGATCTTGTCCCTTCCAACACAAGATATTCTATTATTCTAATCCCTCTTTCTGGAGAAAGGTAGTGAGAGGTAGTCAATTTATATTTAGCAACACTAGTTTTTTCATAGCTATGTGAAGGGAGAACATCTTTTCTGATATAAATTTCCATAATCAGAGTTCAGATTAGGAGGAGTTTAAATATCCTACATAAGAAATGAAATAATCTTCATTCTTTAGAATCTGGTTGAATTTTCTGATATTTCAGTCTTTAAACAGCACAGACAATTTAGAAAGGAAAATGCAAGAGTTTGTAAAATATCTCCTGTACATCTAGAAGAACAGACTGACACTTTACTGAAGTTGTTGGCTTATGCAGGGCCTACAAAGTTAAAGGTGGACAGAAGAGATACTGGACATGCATCCCATTGAGTATTGTTGAGTCTAGAGGCAGATGTGCTGTGTGCGTGTTGTGGTCTTTTTATGCTTTTTAATTTTACTATGTTTAGAAATATGTCTTCAGCACAGAACATAAGATGATCTTGAAGCTCTTAATCATGGCATTTCACAGACAGCAACAGGTTTATGAAATGGGACTGCCTGCTAGTACAGGAATGTACTAGTACTAGCAGGGAGATTCTGTCTGGCAGGCAACTTTTCATACACGGTGGCTATACGATTTGTATTTTGATCTCATTTCTCTTTTCACTAAATAAAATATAGCATGCACTTGTTTTTTTTTTTGTCATGCTCTGACTGTTTAATGCTAGAAAACAAGAACAAAGTAATTCTAATGTTTTATGACTAACTCTACCTTGTTTTCATGAGTGTCTTCGAGATCAGTCATTTTTCCCTAGAAAACAAAAAAAGTGCTAACTTGTCATTCACATATGAGAGCATTTTACTGACTCCATGTGGTTGCAGCGCCTGAAATAAATAAATGTATGTGAATACAAGTCTATGGAGATTCGTTTGTTGATGCTCTAAGGTACAGCACTGACATTGTTTTGTACTGATACAGAGATTAATGTTGATTGTAGTTTATTTCTATGCTTTATCAGAGGTTTCTTTTTGGAAGTACATAAATTTGTATTTGGGAACATCTAAACTGCAAACAATTGATTATTTATGATCATTAGATCATAATTAGATCATTGTGAGCTGGAAATTGTGGTTGTGCTGGGAAAAGACCCTTGCACACTATAGCAAGTAGGTCAGAATATGTTGGGCACACTGACACGGAAAAGGCTGCCAGCAACACTCTCATGTTAGTACATTTGAAGCATAGGCATCTACCTATTCTTCTCTTGCTTGTGTTTTCCTGTTCTGATTAAAAGATGGATATTTGGGCTGCAAAAGTGGCATAGCTCAGAGTTGTTTACAAAAGACAGCTTTTCAAGAATCCTTACTACAGTTAGATCTATGTAAGGTATATTCCCAGTTTTGCCTCCTTTCTTTCTCTCTGACACATTTCTAAACAGTTTTAAGTGCATAATAACTTGTTACCAACAAAGGTGAAACTAGTTTTCTGTACTTTATTGATCTTTGTTAGAACAAAAAACAATACAGCCCTAAGGAATAGCATACAAATATTAGTTGTCATAATCTTTATGAAAAATTAAAAAGTATGTGCTTTTGTTGCATAAATACAAGAAAATATTTGAATGTTTGTGTATGTGTATTCTCTCGCATGATACTGCTTTGTTCTGCTGTCAAAAACCACCTTGATTCATTGAGTGAACTATATGAATGATCTGTTTCCTGATAATGTTTCCAGATGTTTCAGAGGTTTTCTTTAGATATTCATAAAAATTCTAGGTAGAATTCATTGCTGTTAAGAACTCTGAATGTGGTGCCTATACCCGTAGTCACCCTGTAGAATATAACTTTTTCCTCCTTGTGTATATTTCCAGCTAAAAAGCCAACATCTTTAATCTTAATTTTTCAAATGAGTGTATAAGTAAAGTGTATTTTAATTTGACTGAACAAGTCAATGAAGTTGTCACAGATTTCCTGGTGATTACAAAACTTTTTTAAGCCCTTAAATTTATTGTAATATTTTTCAGAAATTATGAAGATTGCATTGTCTTTATTAGATTGAATATTTTAATACTTTCAATGTGGCATGAAAAGCAGTGTGCATGTGAATAACTTAACCTGCCATTTACCTGTGGAATTGCTACAATTCTATTAACTCAGAGGACGCTGTTTTGACAGTATTCCATCTAGCTCAACAAAACACAGGATGAAAGGGTCTCCAATGCTTCCTAAATTGAACGCAGTATGATGTAGTAGGAGCAATTAAAATCTATTTCCAGAAGTGCTTTAGCTGAGATTGCAAGTTCTGCATCAGGATGCTATAAATTTGTTAAGATCATGGCTTTCTATGTATCCCTTATCAACCTATAATCTCCTGATTGTTGCCTGTTTTTCAACAGCTGAGGAACAGTAATCCACACTTGCTTATCTCTCTTAATCACAGCCTCACAGTGCTAGAGCTCTCTGAGCCTTTAATTCCCTCTTAGAGGCATAACAGAGTGGAAAGTAAACAAAGACGAATTTGCAACCTTCAACATTGCTAATTTGCTCTGATGTCAGAATATTTAAACAGGCAAAGACTTGGGAATTATTTGATCATGGCTGATTTTAATCAAATGCATGTGAAAAGGCTGAGTCTGAGAAGGTTGTGCAAAAATGACAGGCGTCCCAAGAGAGGTTCACTGAAGGTTTCTTCTTTAAACAACAATAGCTCCATCATTTTAAAACTCTGGATCATGTGCTCTTGCAGTGGTGTTTTTTTTTTTTTTTTTTTGTGTGTGTGTGTGTGTGTGTGACTGCTTGCATTTTGCATTTTGAATGGAACTTTTTGGATATGGTAACAGATTTCTTGAAAATTTCTCATTTGCTTTGCAGTTTATAGATGTCTGAAACCTGATCTTTAGGCTTGTTAATGCATGTGTTCGCTGGGCAATGGGTGGGAGAGATAAGAATGCCTAATTTAAAAGCTTTGTCTCTCTGCACGTTTTTGCATCATCATGACAGCCTAATGTATCCTGAATACTTTCATATGTAAAACTCAGTGTGTGTTTTAAAAATGATTGATAACTTGATCTTCAAATTACTTTAAATTACACAGTTGACATTTATACATGTATATATGTGTACATACTTGCTGGATAGGAAGGGATGTTATTTTGCATTATATGTTACATGCAGACCTCATCTACCACAGAGATGATGTGCTTACACATCCACACACAGTAGAGAGCTGCACTTTATTACCTGAAACAGATCTGACAAATATGCGAATAAAGTTGTAGGTTGTTCTTTTGTTTTGTTATTCCTTTCATTTCCCTCTGTGGAAACTTAAATGTCTATTTAATGCATGAGTAACCATTTACTTTTTGTTGCTTACAAAATGGTTAATGTAGCATGTATGTTGCTTTCAGGACAAGTGTGTGATGCTTTCCTAATTAATATAATATTGCTCCAGTGTATCTGTTCTGGTTGCAGGTCTTGTGTTTCTGAAGCACGTGTGGTGACGATTTCTTTTCTTCTTAGTGTGTGTCATTTGGGCTATTCCAGGGAGAGATGCCTGGGAAGCCAGGCTTTTACAGTCACACTCTGTGTTGAGATTACAGCGCCGGGTTATTTGTGTTCCTTCTCATCCCTGTTTCTCTCTGTCTCGCTTTCTCCAGCTGGTGTAAATGACTGCTGCCGCCTCCCAGCGCAAGATAACCTGCTCAGTCAGCTGGAGCCCCCTGCGGACAGCTGTCTCTCTTTTAGCTGATGGAAAACTGCTACTAACCGCTGAATGGAAGAGCGTGGAGCAGCAACCATACTAGCAGCAGCCGCTGTAGCAAGAGCAAGCGAGGACTCTATTGTTCCCGTGCGTTAAACAGTTTTTCCTTTACAACTGATATGCACAAAAGCAAGATAGAGGCTTTCAGCCTGCTTCTCCCTGCGAAGAAATTTTGAAGAGGGGAATACTATTCGGAGGAGGTTTCACGGTCAGGCTGTGGGCTTTGGACGCGGGCTGCTGGAGGCATGAGGCTGAGCGAGGGGAGCTCTGCTTTCTCCCGTGGGCCGGGGCTCTCCGCCCCGCCAGCCCGTTGCATGGGAGTGCTGGTGGTCCTGCTGCTGGGGAGCTGGGGCACTCGGGCACAGAGCGAATTCCAAACTTCGTCCGTCTATCTGTGGAAGACCGGTAAGTAAGGATGCTGTACAAACATAGTAGCAGTGTTGCTGTTGCGTAGTAGCCTGTTTAGTTTCTGTTGCGAGCTGTAACCTTTTTGTGTGCTTTGTGTGCGCAGAGAAAGAAAGTTAAATGTGTTAGTGATGTTAACGCGCAGGATTCTAGGAAAGCAAAGTGTGTCGTTTACCAGGGTTCCACCAGCCAAGCAAATATGGCAATTAGAAAACCTTACACTTATGGCTCTGTGAAGTGTTTTCTGGGTGCGCTGAGGTTTTTGATTTTATTTAGTAGCTCTGTGTTGTATGTAAATAGCAAAGGTCAGGGCTCTAGTGCCTGCTCACAATGGAAAGGACCATTTGTTACAGTTGAAGTCAGCAGTGTTAACAGTGCTCTAAAAATATTGGCATTTCACAAAGAAGGATGTAACACAGCGTGTCTAATCTTTATGCTGCGTGCTGACATGTAATATATTCAGTGTGGTAATTGATGGGGAGTTGGGTTTGTTAAATTTAGGTTTGTTGCACAGTATATAGGACACGTGAAAGCTAATGATGGATTAGGTGAAATAATCCAACTGATGCCAGATCTCATAACCAAAGAGCCAAAGGCAAACAGACTATGTGAATTCAGCACCACACTAGATAGATAATTTCCTTTACTTTGGTGCTAATTAATTATGTGTATGTTTTAAAGATTGCAGTTGTAACACTGTTTCAACCTTAACTTTGCTTTAAAAATTAATGAGGTCTATCTTGTGTCTATCAGTGTGTTAAACTAATTCAGAACCTTAACGTGGAGGAATATGTGCAATTTAGTTCCCTAATATGGTGTTAGTTCCTATGTAAGATTCCAAGTCTTCCAAGTCTCCTCTAAGAAATAAAAAAAAACTGGTTAGTAATTCACATTGGCTTGATAGTTAGCTTTTTTTTCCCTGTATGTTGATAGTAATAAGCCAACCCCAAAAGCAGACATTTGTTTAAAATTTGCTTTTCTATTAATTAATGATAAGATAGTAAGAGAGTGCAAATTAATCATTTCTTTGAAAAACAACTTTGAGAAGATGGTCTCTTTCCTGGATGGAGCCTTCTGCCATGAAAACAGATCAATTCACAATCACAGCAATATCCTGAATTTTTTAAGAGGCTCTATCCATACAGCAGCTCAAGCGAAGGATTAAAAGGGAATTCATTTAAACAAGACAGGCTTTCCAATAATGCTAGAAAGAGAAATTTGAGGAAGGGAGAATCCTTTGCAACTTTCACTTCCTTCTGAAAGATGAGTAGTGCAATGGTACTGATTACCCTTTTTTTTTTTTTTTCTTTTTTCTTTTTTCTTTTTTCTTTTTTTTTCTCCCTTCTTTGGCCATTGAAAAATTCCAAATGTAGTTTGTTTCCATTACAGATTTTGAAATACTTGATACATGCTTAACGGGAGGTGCACAAGTTTATAGGAAAATATAGTAATAATAGTAGCATTTTGCATTTAGGCATTTGCTAAGCATTTGGAGAATAAACTCTCCAGTATTTTATTGTCTCCATTTATTAGATTGTATTTAAAGATATTAGCAGTAACATAGATTGAGTAAAATAACTACAGTTAACCAATACTTATGAAAATGAGGTCCTGACCTGCTATGGAGTTGCTGTTTACTTTACCTATAGCACACGTGCTCTGAAGTCAGTGAAACCAGGAGAAAATTGTTTTTTTTTTTTTTGTTTCCTCCAAGCTTTTTCCTTTCGTAAGAACTTTTGTTTAGAAGTATGATATAATTACATTGTCTAGTGATCAGTTAGTTTGTACTTTTAAGCATTCCTTTCTGTGACTTCTCTGCTCTGTTTAACCCACAGTAAGGAATAGTATAAGCATGTTCACTGTATAATTTTTAATATTGTAACCTCAGTGATTTGACAATAATGTGATGAAAAACAAGTCAGAGCAGTTCTTTTCTAGCAGTGAATGACAAGATAGAGTGAATAAGGTAGTGCATTAGAAGCCTAATTATATCTTTGAGCTCCTTTTCTTAGCTATTCCTTTGTGTCAAAAAAAAAAAAAAAAAAAAAAAAAAAGGAGAAAAAATACCTTTGCATTTGCTGTGTGCTTTTCATTTACACTGAGGGAGTTCTTGCCGGTAGCTTTGTCTGACAAACACAGGCTATCTTTGTACAGAAATTGACTTTGTAACAAAATGTATTGCTTTTCAATTTCCTATATTTTATTAAATTAGTCTTATGCTAGATCAGGAATAAGAGGGGAAACAGAATAGCCTGTAGGAGCAATTTGGACTTGTGTCATGTGATAAGCTTGTGCTCGTAATGAAGCAATATACCACTTCACTGGATTGTAACCTTGCGGCTTTTAGGGGCTATCTGTGTTTCTCCTGGGGAGAACTAGACATTGCCACACATCTGGAAAAATTGATAAAATATCTTTTCAGCCTGGTAGAGTTGTATGTTACTGTCTTAGTCTCTGATCTCTCTCTCATTCTCCTCTCCTCTTTGCTGGAGAAAGAGGGTGCCAAAATCATCCCAATCAGTGATCAGCAATCCTTATATGTTGACTGCTTTCAACCAGTGTTTTTCTTATAAGTTCATCACACAGATACTGTCTTAATCTACTGGTTGTCTTCAAGCGGTATATGAAATATTTGTGATTTTATTAGCAGTGGATGTCGTATCTTTATGGTATAGTTGGTATAGTAAGGATATTTAGTTGGATATTACTGATTCTTCTCCCTCCCTCCTCCCCCCCCTTTTTTGTGAAACAATTCATCAGTGATCTGAAGGGATATCTAGCACAAAGTGTTGAAATCTCAGCTGAAGTATTAGAGGAGATGATATAAAACTGAACTGAGCAGTAGTGAGCTTGTGCAACTGAGACAATGTTAACTTTTCTTTCTTTGAATGGAATATAAGTCCCAGAAATGTGTAGCTAAGATTGTGTCTAGTAAATCAGCTTGATTTGTGTGTGTGTGTGCTTTCTGGCACATGTTTTTAGTCTTTTTAGTCACTGAAAACTCATGTTTTTAGTTTTTAGAAGTACTGAGTACTGTGAGTACTGTGTGCAATTCTGGGATCTTCAGTTCAAGAAAGACAGGGAACATCTAGGAAAAGTCCAGCAGAAAGCCACAGAGATGGTAAAAGGTCTGGGGCATCTCCCTTCTGAGAGACCTGATTCTGTTCAGCCTGGAGAATAGAAGACCCAGAGGGGACCTAATCAATGCTCACAAATATCTAATAGGTGGGAGCCAAGTGGATGAAGCCAGGTACCTTTAAGTGGTTCCCAGTAACAGAACAAGGAGAAATTGGCACAAACTGGAACATAGGAGGTTCCATACGAACATGAGGAGAAAAATTATTTACTTTGAGTGTGACAGAGCACTGGAAAGGGCTGCTCAGTGAGGTTGTGAAGTCTTATTTAGAGATATTCAGAACCTACCTGAAGGCTTTCCTCTGCTGCCTACTATAGGAAACCTGGTTTAGCACAGAGTTGAACTATGTCTCCAGAGCTCCCTTCCAACCCTTATGATTATGTGATGCATGTCCATTTATTGAGAAACATGCTGATTTTGTTACTAAATTTAGTTTGGCACTAGCTTTTGGAACTGAATTGCATGTATCTGTTTTCTGTTTCTGAAGAGTTTTTGAAAAAGTATCATAGTGTATGCTACTCCTTTACTTCTGTACTGTCTTATTGCGGTGTGTTCTGTTAAGAATGCCTCAGAAAATAATCTGCAGATGTCATGAGGTTTGAGCTGGGGATTCCTTCTCTTATAAAATAGCAATTATGATACCTGGTGTAGTTTCCTGATGCTGGATTTTAGGGTTGGGGATGAGTTACGGGTCTATTCTCTGCACTTTGGAACTTAGAGTTATAACCCTGAGAAGTATTCAATCTACAACTTATAAAATTCCAAGGAATGTTGTAAAGTTCAGGTTAACACTTTTATGGTTTACTGATCTTCAGTTGAGCGTGGAAAGTGTTGTAAGCAATCTGCTTTGAGAAGAGAGATTCAACCAAATAATTTCCAGAGGTCCCTTCCAGTCTCTACCATTTCACAGTATGGGTACTATTACTATTATTTCTACTTTTCCAACTGAAACTGAATTGAATAAATTCTGAAAATCCTGAGTAGAATGAGTATTTGCTTTTGCATAACTATGCTGGAATTATGATGTGTTAGTAGACCTCCAGTGTAATGCATGACATTAAGTTGATCACAGTTGTTAGTCCTTAAACTTCAAGTTTCTTACTGAATGTTCTCATTCCATGCTGTGTATTTTCTTCAGCTAGAAATACACAGCTGGCTTCATTTTCCTTGTCACTGGGCAAAACCATCTGGTTTCATTAAAAGAAACCAAAGAAAATCTTCTACAGTGCAGAATATCTGGCTCTGTATAGCAAAATGAAGAAACAGCTAGATCCCGGAGCTGAGCTGCTGTGTCTGTCTGCTTGATGTTTTGAGGTACATAATAGCAGTTCTTAAATATTCATTGAACAGAATGTACTGTATTAAGAGATGGTGATTTCCCTGATGTGAGGTAGACACACGTCACTAAACACTGGAGTTATGAAGTTGAAAAATACTTATCAGCCAGGACACTGAACTGTTTATAAATGGTTATGTGAATTTGAGACTGTCTGGATTTCCTGAAAAGTATGGTGTGCAAATTTAGGAAAATAACAAAAGTGAGAGTACCCTTGTAGGAGGGATCTAAGATGTTTCTATTCATTATGTTTTGAATTACTTCTGACTTCATCTTCAGTATAACAACAATAGCTCACAAAGTCTTAACAAATATGAATGTTAAAGGAGTATCTGAATAATTCAGACATTTGTGGATATTACAAAATTTTGCATACAAATCAAATGTAGAAAAGCGGTAAGCATGGTGGGAACTTTTATGAGGCATGAAAGATTAAAAATATTATGGTAAAATGGAGTTTGAATTACGTTTTTTTTTTTAAGTATTTGTTGTGAGCCAAGAACACTTAATCGTTTGTGATCTATGTGTTAATAAAATGATCTATTTAGTAATAAAGATGCTTTCTCTAGAGCACTTGGAACCCCTGCTTGCATGGGATGACCTGTTGTGTTCACCAGTGGTTGCACCTCTCAGAGCTGAATGATTTGTAATTAGTTGTTTGGTTCAGATTCATTGTTGTGTTTGATTTCTATGAGTTCCTCAAATATTTCATATTAAATTCTTATTCTGCCTTAACTGTTACAAAGCTTTGAAGAACACTGCATTAGAAACAATGCATTAGAAAAAGAAAAAATACACATCTGTACCCTAATTCAGTAAAAACTATTGTTAACTGCTATTAAATTGTATCATCCATTTTCATTATGTTTTTTTCATATTCAAGAACAACTTATGTTCTTAGTTAATGGCAAACAGTATAAACAAGATTTTGAATTAACACAAGAGTTAATTCAGAAGTAATGCCTCCTGTTTTATTATGCTGGCCAACTGTGTTAGAAGTGGATGTTGATGGTATGACAGTAGAGGCTGAGCCTTCCATTACATTTTGTTGCTGTGTGACAGATGGCAGCAGAGGGACAGTCTGACAAAATGGTGCTGACATGGAAGTATGTATGAAGCAAAGGTATGGAATTGTATTACTCCATGAACAAAAAATGGCATCCATTGACATTCATCAATGCTTGCTAAGTGTTTGTGGAGACTGAACAGTGGATGTGAGCTCAATGAGGTGATGGGTGGTGACAGCAACATAAAAGACAAGCCACGTTCCAGATGGCCATGCACAGCAGTCGCACCACAAAATGAAGAATGCCTTGTTTTGCTCATTTGTGCAAATTGGTGGATTACAACTACGGAACTCTCTGTGGATCTGGATATCTGTTTCAGTGGATTGGAAAGGATGGTGGCAACGTTGGAATACCACAAAGTTCGCAGCAGCTGGGTCCTGTGAACATGAGACATTGTGTCACCATTCTGAGCTGGAGTCAAAACAATGGTCCATGAAGTGGCAAGAATGTAAATTCCCTGTTGATTAAAAAGTTTAAGATGTTGTCCTCAGTGGGTAAAGTGGTGTGCACTGACTTCTGGGATAAAGAAGGGATGATCCTTCAGGATTTCTTGGCATCGTGATAGACCATCATCTCTGACCATTACATAGCAGTGCTAAGTGAACAGAAGTCTTGAACTTCCAGTGTCAGGCTAGAGAGGAAGAAAGCCTTTCTCTTGCGATACAACAATACCAGGCACCATACCAACTGGAAGAGTGGAGCATGTGGCCAATCTTGTCTGGGCTGTCCTTTGGCATGCACAGTATGGTTTGCATTTGGCATCTTTTGACTTTGAAATTTGAGCTGATGAAAGATGGACTGTGTGGGTAATGTTCTCTTAGCAATGATTTTGTCATAGCAGCTGTGAAACAGTGGGTCACCTCCACTGATGCAGATTGTTATGAGTGTGACATGCAGGCTCTTTTTTATTGCTGATGTAAATACATAGCTAGTGGTGGTGATAATGTTGAAAAATATTTTTTTTTGTAGCTGAAAATTTGCTCTCTCAAATAATGTTATTGTGCTCTTTGTAGCCATTGTAGTTTTTGTGAAAATAGGAGGCACTACTTTTGGCGTAATGCAGTGAGGGGTAGAAATTCCTAAATAAAGATTGCCATAGTTGTCGCTCTTTTGAAAACAAGATTGCATATTTTTTCTTGGTTTTTATTTCATGGTGAAGACCATGTATATCCATTTTCTACATGCAACTAAGTATAAGCATTTCTAGCTGCATCAATTTTTTTTTTTTTTTACCCTGTGCTTCATTTATTTTTAAGTCAGCTGCTGCTGTGATCTGTGATGTGCTGTCACCGCTGGGTGTGTTGCCTGCCTACAGGTACTAATATTATTACTGAAGAGTTGCACAAAATCAGCAAGGTTCGATCACACTGTAAAATTGCTTAATCTGACAGTTTGAAGTAATGCATGTTATGCTCTTCAAGAGGGAGACACAGCATTGAATTGATATGACTTAATATGACTTATTTTATCTTATCTCTTGACAAAGGTATTACCTCCTGGATTCTATTCATCACTGAGGTTTTAAACACTGTTGACCAAGTTCCAGGTAGCATAAATCAGTATAATTCTGCTGAATTATTTGGACTGTCTGCAGGTGTGTGATCACGTAGACTTAGTCTGCTGCATAATAATTGCTTTTGGCTGTTTCCTATTTCTCTTTAACAAACTAAGATAAAATTTTAAATATACTTTTTGTGAATAACAGTCTCTAGCCAGAGAACACACAAGTCTACAGTTTTATGTATATGGTTGTATCTTGGTATGGTATGTAAGAACAGATCCTTAGGTAATAACTTGCTCAAAGTGGGAGGCAATAGAAATTCAGAGACAAGAGGTGATTTGGGCATAGAAAACATCTGTAGTATCATAAGTTCTCCTGGGAGAACTGACGCCCAGTGTTCTCAGATAGGTGAGCTAAGTGGTTTCTAGTGGGGCTAGAAGGTCATTACAGGCCCTGCAGGCTAAAGGCTCTCCTTAAGCTCTTTTTGAGCTTTTTCAAGCTGTAACATCTCTACTTGTGCTCCGTCCTCTTGGAGAACTGTGTAAAAGCATCCTACTTCACCTGAAGACCCTAAGAACAATTCTTTCTTGTTCTTTAAAGATGTCAATGACCACATAATTCTCCTTCACTTCTTGATTAAAAACTCCGGTCTCAAAACCCCTTTGATTTTTAACCTCTTGGTTTTATACTTTCCAAAGATAGAAAAAACATATCTATGATTTATAATGTTACATGTTTCAAGGCAAGCTCTGTATTGAAGACTTAAGTACTGGAAGTAAAATTGAAAGGAGGAAAGTTCCTCATCTAACACCTTTGGTTGCTAATATACATGAACTTCACTGAATAAATTTCAGTTCTTAATTTATTTTTCTTATGTGCTTATGACTGTATGTTTTTGCCTGACTGTTCCTGGATCATATTAATGCCTGAGAGTGGGCAGAAGTCCTTCCTAAGAACTCAGTCTAGTAGGCATTTCAAAATGTACCTAAATGCATACAGACAAGCATGATCACAAAGGAGGAGGGAGAGAAATGAACTATCTAATAGCTCTCTGGTTAAAGTGCTTACTTTTCAAAGGTTATGTCAACCTATTTGCCAAAACTCCTCCATCATGTAGCACAAAATATCCCCTTTTGTTTCAGCACTGTGGCTTTTCTTTTTTTTTTCTCTTCTTTTTACGTTCAAGAACAGAGTAAAAGAATTTTGCAGTAATTGCAACTTGAGATGAGAGATGGATAAGCCTATGTCAGTAAATAGAAAACTCTTGATTTTAAAGAGATTATGAAGGAATGATCTAAAGAGACAGATTAGATGTGGAGTCTCAGGGAAAATAGTGAATGAGAAAAGATGCTTTAACTCGAGTCCTGACTGACAGAAAAGGAGTTCGGGTAGTGTCCTTTGTAACGATGAGAGAAAGCAATGAGGACCTATTCAGTGGAAAATAGAGCTCTAGTTAACGTATTATGAACTTGATCTGGTGCCCACATCCATGAGGATGAAAAGAGAAATTCAGGATTTTTAAAATATTAATGTAAAATATGATTTGAGGTTTTTTTATCTTGCTGATTTTGCTTTTGTTTACAGGGTAAGATAAATGCTGCTTTTATTCAAGTTCTGTTTCAGAAAGTCATAGGATAGCTGGAGTTGGAAGGGACTTTGAAGGTCTTCTAGTTCCAACCCTCTGCTGAATACAAGTAAAATAAAAGCTAATGTGAGCTATTTTGTTACCACAAAACAATCCTAGACGCTCCTTTATTTACTACTATCATATGGATACTACACAGCATTAAATGTATCAGTGCCTGGCATTTCACACAAAATCCAGCAAACATTCCAGTGGACTCTGGGCACCAGTTATCACTGTGCATTTTGGAATGATTTTTCAAGTTGTCACTATCCCACAGTATTTGCTTTTTGAGCTTGCTTTATTTGTGTGTTTTCCCAAGGTTGTTTTGGTATCTTATGTCAAAGGAATATTATGGGAAAAACTGTTGTGTTTGGGTGAGCTCAGAGCTTAGGCCCTAATTGACTTGTCCAAGTGGAGAATGGTGCTCTTGGAAACAGCCAGCTTTCAATCAAACAAATACTGGTAAGGGTCTTCCATAGGTATTTTGAAGTAGATAATAACTTTTGTGTATACTGCACAAAGTTGTTTTTTTATGATATTAATTGGAAATAGTTTCTTATGTAATGAGGCATGTTTCGACATTTTAAAAGATTGATGACATCTACTAAGCCAATGAGAAATTTCTTAATGAGATATTATTACTTTTTACTTCCTGTGTTATACAAAATGAAATGTTTATATTACTGAGTAATAATGCAACTCTCCCTATGTGTGCTGGGGAATAGCTATTTTACCACTAAGCCATCAGAGAAATTAAGATCAGAACAGAGAGAGATTGTTTTATAATGACTTTTGTGTTTGTACAGTGCCTAGCACAACTGAATTCTCCTCAGTTGTTGGTGTTCCTATGTACCACATCTTTATACAAAATTATATAATTAAGACCTGTTAAAGAGACTGTTTACAAAGATACAAAGATAAATTATTAACAGTGTAATAGAACATTCAAATAACTTCAACTGACAAAAGCATTTTGAATAGTTGATGCCCAAGATATCATACTAGAAGATAATAGAGGAGAAAATTGTTTTCAGAGGAGAGCAATGTTATGAAAAATCCTGGAAAACAATATTATGAAAAATGTAGTTTTGTCTGCCTAGCAGTTTCAATGTGCATTGTTAGGAGAAAGATAATCTTAGTAGGAAACATTCCTAGAAATAGAATTGTGTTTAAATATTACTTAACATTTCCACATTGGCAGATACGCCAGTCATCCCTTCTTCTATCTATGCCGTAAAACTCTTGTTTGAGCTTAACATGAATGTGTTTTTTTTTGCTGGGCAGAAAAAAACTGGATGAGGTTTAACAAAAGCAAGTGTAGAGTCTTGCATCTGGGGAGGAATAATTCCATGCACCAGTACAGGTTGGGGGATGACCTGCTGGAGGGGAGCTCTGCGGAAAGGGACCTGGGTGTCCTGGTGGATGACAGGTTGGCCATGAGCCAGCAGTGTGCCCTTGTGGCCAAAAAGGCCAATGGCTTACTGGGGTGCATTAAAAAGAGCGTGGCCAGCAGGTCAAAGGAGGTGATCCTCCCCCTCTACTCTGCCCTGGTAAGACCTCATCTGGAGTACTGCGTCCAGTTCTGGGCTCCCCAGTGCAAAAAAGTCAGGGATCTCTTGGAAAGAGTCCAGCGGAGGGCCACGAAGATGGTGAAGGGCCTGGAGCATCTCCTCTACGAAGAAAGGCTGAGTGAACTGGGTCTGTTCAGCCTTGAGAAAAGGAGACTGAGAGGGGACCTGATCCAGGTCTATAAATATCTAAGGTGTGGGGGGCAGAATGGCGAGGCCGGACTCTTTTCAGTGGTGAGTGGAGACAGGACAAGGGGAAATGGCCAGAAACTGGAGCATAGGAAGTTCCGCACAAACATGCGCAAGAACTTCTTTACAGTGAGGGTGACGGAGCACTGGAACAGGCTGCCCAGGGAGGTGGTGGAGTCTCCTTCTCTGGAGATGTTCAAGACCTGCCTGGATGCCTACCTGTGCTACCTGGTGTAGGGAACCTGCTTTGGCAGGGGGGTTGGACTCGATGATCTCTGGAGGTCCCTTCCAACCCCTACAATTCTGTGATTCTGTGTTTGATTATTCTAAATGGAGTTGTGTGTTTTGGTATTGTTACTGCACGGTTCTCAAGATATGCCATGTGCAAGTGGAAAAGGATGAAATGGAAGAAATTAGGATGTTTGGTAAAAATGAAGAAAGAAGTTATGTGAGTGAAGAGCGTAAACATGAATAGTAAGACCAAGCAACCAGCAGTTAGTTTCTGTCTAATGCAGAAATTTTGAGGTTAAGAAACTCAAGAGGCTGAGAGAAGAAAGCAATTGCTATGTGATTAGATAACATGTAAGTTATAAAATATCTTTTTCTAGTGAATCTGTTTTGAATCTATTTCCTCATGACATTTCAAATAATACATACATTTGGGCTCCTGCTTGCACATGTAGATGTGTGTGTTAGTCTGAAACAATTACTGAATACTGTTTTATGGGTCCAATAGCACTACCTTAAAATGCATGTAATGATGGGTCTTCACAGTCTAACTGTGGCACATCTTGAATCTGTATTCTCATCTAATAAGAGAAACATAATGTTAATCTACTAATAACTTATTTTATGAAATTCCAGCTTTGCTATTGCTTGCTGTAACTTACAGGAAGAGTTGAAAGTTGTCCATGTAACCACATCTTTTTTTGAACCCTAAATGAAAGTCATTATATAGTTACTTTATAGACAATATCATTGGGAACACCAGCTTGTTCCTGTAAGATATGCTTGATACCATGCAAGAGATTATAAAGAGAGAAAGAGGGAGAGTGATAAAGCAGCTGAGCGTACAAGGAAGATTTGTAGTCTTTAACTTGACATGGATGAATGGCTTGTGGCTCTTCATTTTTCAACTTGATTTATGAGCATGAATACCTGGGGCACCTGAACCATAAGACTTTCAGGTTATTTTCTATACTGTGTCTTTGTAGTGAGCTGAAAGGAGAAGTCTATGTGCTGTATTGCATGACAATGGTTTCTCTGAAACTCTGAAAAGCATATCAGCAGTTACCATGATGTTGTATTTCTAGAGGTAACTTAAATATTTACTAGTGATATTGCATTCTACTTGGTATATATGAGCACAGATTATAGCTGAGTCTTGGATCTACTTTTATAACACAGATTTAAATTATTTTGTCTGATCAATTAAACAAAATTTTTATTTTAAGGTGTCATTTTTTTTTTTTCCTTATTCTTTCAGTAAAGGAAATTTACACTTTTGTTGTGAGGATGTTATATAGTAAATGCCTTCCCTTGAAAATATTAAATTTCCCTTGAACAGTGTACTGCGTAGTTTCTCTCTTAACACAGAAGTTAAGGCCCTTATGGAAGAGTTCATAAACTGCAGCTTAATTTGGGTAGTAAGGATATTACCTTTTGGACAGAGAAGTAGATTTTTTCAGAACTTTGTTGCTATTGTTTTGTAGCTTTGTTGTTGTTGTTGCTCTTGGTTTATATTATTTGCTATTTATTCTGAAGCCTTGTAAGTAAAAGAATTGAATAACAATTTAGTGAACAGAAAACTACTACTGTACAAACAGGAAAGACCTATGTTAAAGATGAACAAATCTACTGATTTTAAAATCTCTTCATCACTGCCATTTAGATATTTCCATACTGGTGGGAAATATTTAGTATTAGACTAAAACTCTGACTAAAACTTCAGATGAAGCTGAATGTGTGTCTCTGTAACTAAAGTAAACGTTGTTACTGATCGTATGTAAATACTTGTTTGGGTGTGAGCTGTTGTGAAGGAAGTTGATAGGTAACTTGCTACTGAAGTCTGTTTCACTGGAAAAGGTTCTATGTCAATCTATTTGAACAACAACTTGCTTCTCTAAACTAAAGGCAGTCTTCCATATGCACTCATATCTTTCAAAATATATTGTTCTCTCAGCAAACAAATATGTCATTATCTACAAAGCTTACTATTATCACACTATGAATACTATGAATGGAATCCTGTTTCTATATAACCCCCTTAGAGAAATTAGAAGCTCTCCTAGAGGCAGGCATTCATTAAATAAAATATGAATGTAAGGACAAATTCAGATGAAAATAGGTGCACCTTAAAAAAAAGATAAAGTATTAAATGGAAGAGTTAAAAACAAACAAACAAAGTTTTCATTCCTGGGATGCCTATATTATTTGCTAATGCAATTCAGCGTTGCAGTTTCTTTTCAGTTTAAGAGGGATGTTCTTAGCCTTTTATGTAAATGTTACCACTTGAGAGATGCATACTTTAGAAAGACCAAATATATTAAAAAGCTATAAAACAAAGATGTCCTTCTTTCATTGTAATGAATCAAAAAGTTATTTTAATTTGTCTTCTCAGAGTAAGTATTTAAAAAGAAACAAGTTATCACTGACTTGGGTTTATTAATTTTTTAGAATGCTGTAGAGCTTGTTTAACCTACAGAGGAAACACAGATTAAACTGGAGTGTAGAACATCAGACAGAATTAAAAAAAAAAAAAAAAAAGTGTTCTATCACTTTACCTGTGTCTGCTGCTAATAAGCACAGAAATTGTCTAATTCACTGTAGTAGGTCATAAGCAAGGAATCCATTTGAAGTAGTAGTGTGGCTTTTGCTTTTGAATTTTTAAAGTAAAGATGAAGAAGGCTCCCTGAAGAAAGAAACTCATTAAGAAAGCCAAGGGCTTTTTGGAGAATGCGTTCTATTCAGTGTTTTTTGTTCCCCACTATGTATGTCTCAGAGCACACTGCAGCTTCTAATGAAAAAATAATGCAGTTCATTAATCTGGAAAAACTTCTGAAAGTAGCTACATCTTCACAGTATTCTGGGAATTAGTTTGAACATAATTGGTTGGATGTCAATATTAAAAAGCTCTCTAATGAAAAGGGAAATGTTCAAACTATGATAGTTTGCTGCTTCTGATGAAAAATTTAATGAGGCTGAATAATTACCCTTTCTCCCTTTTTTCTTCTTCTCAATCTACAATATTTTTCCCAAGCATTGCTTTACTTTTATTGTAAATACTTTAAACAGTAGGGTTTCTGTCATTGTAACTGAAAGACTACACTGAATGCTGCACTATGTTATAGCTGACTTGCCTTTTTCTGTAATCCTCCTCTTCACTTCATGACTATATTCCTCAAGAAGTGTATTTGTCAGCTGTCATGCCCCTCAGCTATCACTTAGCTGAACTGTGCTTAGTGAACTCTAATCTTTCTTGATAAATCAACCTATTAGTGTTGTGCCAGACAACACAGTATCTGCCATTTACATGATAGTTCCCCTAGTTGCTCTAATGTGACTTATATTCTAACTTCAGGTTGAGAATTACTTTCTTCTGCTATGTGAGCATTGCCCAGATACATGTACTTCCCAGTTACAGAGTTGACTGCTAACCACCCCTTTAATAAAGTGGCATAGCAAAAGGAAGTAGGGATATTTCATGGAAAAGCTATTAGGAGAAGGAGAAAGGAGGGAAAAAAAAAAAAGCTACAGAACTACATTAGGCACTTTACTGAGAGTTGTCAGGCACTGGAACAGGCTCCCCAGGGCAGTGATCATGGCAACAAGCCTGCCAGACATCAAGAAATGCTTGGATAGTGCTCTCAGACCTAGGGATTGAATTTTGGATACTACTGTGTGGAGCCAGGAGCTGTACTTGAAGATCTTTGGGTCTCTTCCAACTGAGGATTTTCTATTACTATTTATTTACTGGAATGGAGGACCTTTGCTCCTTGGAAGTGATCACAGTGATACAGTGTATGTTTGATGTGATGTAGTCTATAGTTTGATTGATGTGGTCATATTTTAAATGCAAGGTGCAGTGCAGATCATTCAGTGGAGTTGTGAAGAAGTAGAGTCAGATGAGAAATGAAACATTCAGACTAGCTCTTTAAAATTCAGTTTTTGTATATAAGATTTGAAGTCATGAAAATGTCTGTATAATCTATGTTTTTTTGTTGTTTTATTTTAGTGGAAATTATGTATTTGTAATTACTTTGATTTCTCATCTGATGTGTGTTAGCTTTTTCATATCCTATCCATTTTCTGTCCAGTGGGTTAATGGAAGCTGTATTGAGACGTTTGTCCTAGGTGTTGACCTAGATCATAGCTGCCCATTCAATAACTGCTCAGAATTTTGGAGAAGAAGCCATAGGTCCCTGCTTGCAACAAGAAATAGTGGTTCACCTTTTGATCATGTTGTATTAATACTATTTCCAAGAGAAGAATAAGAGAATTTTTTTTTTAATTTTTTTTTTTTTCTCATCCTGCCAGCATCTGAGAATTTTTATCAAAGGTAAACTGAAATGATAATACAAAGCCTAAACCATTTTGGTAATGGTATTCTAAATTTTTAAGTTACAGACTTTGAACATCAGTCCCATCATGAAAGCGATGCAAAACTTGATTTGAATTTCCATGGAGATATTGGGTTCTTCAGAAGACATTTACTGATGTTGTAGAGCCTGCGGTCTTGCAGATGACCTGGAATGCCAAATTAGGAAATTGATAAAGCTGAAAGTGGTTTGCTATGCTCTACTTCCCAGGCTGCAAGCCACCTTGTCACATGTAGTGCTCATGATATCATCAAATATATGACATTAAGAGGCAACATCTTTTTCCCCACTTTGTAAGAAGGTGAAGAACTTTTAGTGTAATCTGAATAAGAAAAGTGTGAGCACACATCTATACAATCTTTAAACACAGTAAGTTTTTTTTTTCCTAATTTCATCTATTAATACTGTGAGTTTTCCCTTTTGATTTTGATTAAGAGAAATGGCAAATTTAGATCTTTCTAGCAGGACATCTAGTTTCCTAACAAATGTTTCTTCTTATTACAAAGATCACAATAACAGTTCATTTCTGTGGGATTTTTTTTTCATTGGGAAAATAAAATTTTACTTTAAATAAAATTTATTTTATATATATATATATATATATATATATATATATGGAGTTTACTATTAATTGAGTGGAAAGGGAGAAATACTTACTTTGAAAGGTATCTGATTGTTTTTTTCCCATTCTAATTCATATTTTATGCAAAAATTTTGACGTTTTGTCTTATTTCTTTTTCCTTCAGCACGTATTTTGTAGTATTTTATTAATCTTTGTGCCAATCTCAATATGCTGAGATCTTGGTGTATCGTTTAAAGTTTAATATAGATAAGGTTTAATAGACAATGATGCAGCTTTTTCCCATCGTGGAAAACTCCTTAAAGCTTTATCACTCCTTAAAGTTTTATTCCTCCTTGTGTTATTGGCGTTACCTTTATTTTTAAGAGTGTAGATCATCTTTCTGATAGCTCATGATCTTTCATTTTCTTTTCTTTGTCTTAGATGCTTCCATTTATACAATATATATTCTAAGAAAATGACCAGTACTGTGGCTGTTGTCTGATTTAACTGCTATACCAAAAACTACTTCAAAAAAGGAAAAATGTTTAAAATTAGTGCCTTGATTTTATTTCATTTTCAGAAGAATTTCGTGCAATAGCTATATTAGCCTTTTTGCTTCGGTTGAGGAATAGCAGCTAATCCCCTAAATTAAGAGAGATGATGAAATGTAGCTTAATGGCACATTGCATCCTCTTGTTTTGGGAGAGTTTGTGGAAAAGATTACTCCTTTATCCTTGAACAATATAAATGTCTGCTAGAGCTTATTTTGTACATTAATGACTATATAATTTTAGTAGGTAGGCCTGGTAAATGTACAGAAACACATTCTGAATTAGTTTAGGTATTTTGATATTTGGATTGCAGACTATTTTATTTGTTAATTATTTTATCGTGCCATCAGGGAGTTTTTCACATAGATTTGTTGTTAGTTCCAATAGTTACCGTACTTTGGCTGATGGTTCATGATTTTATATAGGAGTTGTACAGTTTTAAGTGCCTAACCTACTTCTGTTTCCTTTTTCCATCTCTCAGGGCCATTGTCATCTATAGAAAAGAAGTAGTGAAAATATTGTGTACTCATGTGGTTCCTACCACCTCTGAGGTGGAAAAAAATACTTTTAAGTTTCTCCACAGTAAAGGCAAAAAAGAGTTTGCTCCTCAGTTTTGCAAAATAAATTGAGATATAACTGACTTTCTTCAGTTATAACACCTGCCATTTTGAAATCCTTTGGCCTGCCTGATTTTTGTGCATGTGCTTTTAACTGTGATTTTATATCTAGAGAGTGCTTTTTATTGCTGTTTCATTTTTGAAGAAGAGAATGTCATGTGTGTTTAGAAATAACCGGTCTCGAGAAAAGTTTCAAAACAAGAAGTTATTGTTTTAAAACCTCTTTAATGGAAAAGCTTTCAAACTAAAATTTAATTCATTGTAGCCACTCAAGGACAAAGGCAATTTAGTAGATTCCAAGCTGCTTCTTTTATCTGCATTGATAATGCTGCATCAATCTTGGGCCTTGGCAAAGATAAAGAAATTGTTCCTACCAGCATAAAAGCCATTTTAAAGACCATGCATGTACAGTGACTTCTTGTGAATAATTTTTTAAATAATTTGTCTTTTGTTCAATTTTAAGTTTGTTCTGTAAATGCCCCTGTGTAGTTTTTCAGTACAATGGGAAAAGTTAAGCAATGTTTTTACCACAAAACATTGTAGTGAATAGCACAAACTCTGTGGTGAACATTCCAGTTTCACTGCCATTCAGTAAAATATTTTGTATGTTGTTTACAAGATACTAGATGACCCACTTGGACATATACGCAGTATTTCTACTTAGGCCAGTGCAATTAAGAGATTCTTAGTTTACAAAGTATTAAAGTTGATTTAGTACTGACATATTTATAAAAATACACTTTAACAGTGCAGCCTGGTACTTTTGTTTTAGAATAATCTTAATACGTTTTTGGTGATTAAATAAAAGTATCTCCTGGAAATAGTCATGTCATTATGATGCTTTAGAATTATTTAATAGAATTTCATTGCTGGAAGATCTTTGTCCATTTTTCACTGTCAGGATTTCAGACATCTAACAGATTATTGTAATTTAGCAGATGGCTCCAGACTCAATCTTTAATCACTAAATTCTAGATGAAAGTTTGGAATTTATCCATTTCATTCTTAGCCATGGAATAACACTGGGGCAGATGGATTCTGCTCTGTTTGTTGCAGTTGCAAGATAGAACACTCTGGCACAGTAAAAACTGATATGAAGTGCAACTAGCATTGTCATAGCCTTGTGCAGCATTTAAGGGATACTCAAATAATTACTTACAAATCTTACAAAAGGAAAGCTTAGCACCTAAGAACAAGAAAATAAATTATACATTTAAAAAAAATTTCTTACTGTATTAAATATGGTAATTGTTTTATATGGCTTTTCAACTTAGATATTGTGTAGTTTCTTTGTTGCTTGTAATCATCTTCATGAGAATTTTAAAGTGCATAAAAATACAGTCTTGAAATATTTTTGACAATGTTACAGATACTTAGAATATCCTTTATTCATGTATACCAAGTTGTTAACTGCAGAAGACTTTGGCTATTGGTTGTTGTTGGAGAAGTGCATGTGTTAAGGTTGTCAGTATAATATCTTTATTGAAGAAGTCTTTGGCTTGGTTTTAAGTGAAACTCACAGTACTACTAATGCTACTTTATCAGAATGTTGTTTTCATACAGTGCTCTCTTTGTGTCAGAGTACTCTGTCATTTATTCAGCTGATTTGGTGACGGGTTGTTATACCTGCATCTCAGAATCCAGAGGTAAAATAACGATCTCTCTAAATAGCTCTGTCAGACACTACTAGCTTCTGCTTTTACATGGTAGAGTAATCTTTCTTACTGCAGATTTTAGAAATCTGCTTGCATTTTGTGCTTTATTGTGAAAAATTTTATTAAGTAATTGATAAAAACTGCTTCACTGTAAAAACAAAACAAAAACAAAACAAAACAAAAAACAAACCAAACAAACAAAAACCAAGAAAAAAAACAAAACCCAAACTGTATTGCTGATCAAGCCTGTATTTTTTTCCCCATGTTTCCTTTTTAATGCTGCTGTGCATGGGTCTCAATTCCATCATCATTAGTTCTGAGAGTTTTGGAAAGAAATAAAGAGTTCTGTTGTCAAAGTTTGTAAGTTTTGGTGTAATCTATCTTTTTTTCAAAGCTTCTAACTACTATTTTCATCCCAGAGAAGAATTCTGGCTGACTCTCTGTGCTTGGAAGTGTAACTTTTAAATTTGTGATTCATTCCTATTGTGCAGAAATAACATCATTGTTGTGAATTAAAATAAAATAGTGTTTCAGGGGTTTTGAAAAACATAATCTTTAATGTAAAATACTGAGTTTACCTGAAGTATAAGCTTTTATTTCTGTCCATTTGGTCCATCTTCTCTAAACAAGGACTTAACAATGCTAAATCATTTTGCTTTACTTAAACGTGACTATCAGATAGGATTGCTATACCATAATACTACTGGTGAGAGGTTATGCTAGGAATAAATAATTTAGACCAATTATTAGCGAGGGATGGATTTCATCTCTCTTCTTCTACCTCCTTAAGTATGGTATTCTGGATATTCAATGTTTTGAACTGTATAAAAAAAAAAAAAAAAAAGCCAAACGGTATTGCATGTCTTTCCTGATTGGATGTAACACCAGATGTTACTCTGAGTAGACTATATAGATTTTGTCTATAAATGCTCAGGCATTTGCTTTCAGATTTGCTGGCAGAGTGGATTGTCTGAAAATTAGGTTATGATTTACTTGAAAACATGAGAGGGATCTAAGTGTGATTTTTTTTTTTTTTTAATTTGTAATTTCCGTGACCTGTTTGCAAGCTTGTATGCTAAATAAAAGCACAGTGTGTTGTGACTTTTTTTGTAAAGCATAGATCTTGCTTTTATTTTGCAAAGTAGCGCATGTAGAAGTAATTTCAAAAAAGTATTTCAAAATAAACTACAAAAAAACTCTCTTTATGGAGTCAAAATAATTATGGTGTATTTTTTTGTGGCAGATGGAGGATAGTAATTGTATTCATTTGATGTTCTATTGCTTTCCATGCATCATACTCTCTAGTGAAAGCAGAGCCAGCAGAACTGACCAGTGACTTTGGAGGACTAAGAAGAATAGGGTATTCCCATATTTCTGTGAAAGTACCCAAAATATTATGACACAGCAAAATTTCAAGCTGAGTAACTGTCACAATTTTGGCTGGGATAGTTAACTTTCTTCATAGAAGCTCTCATGATGCCATGATTTTGATTTTTGATGATGGCAGTGATGCTAATACACTGATGTCTCGGTTGCTGATGAGCAGTGTTTACACAAAATTGTGGACTGTTCAGCTGTTCATGCTGTCCTGCCAGTGAGGAGCTCAGTGTGCACAAGGTGCTGGGAATGGACAGAGCCAGGACAGATGACTCAGACTTTAAAAAAAAAAAAAAAAAAAAAAAAAGGGACATTCATATCATGTGGTGTCGTGCTGGACAATAAAAGCTGGGATAAAGAAAGAGAAAGGGGGGAACTTTGGGAATGATGGCATTTGTTTTCCCAAGACAATTCATGCACATGAATTCTCTGCTTTGCTTTGTGCACACAGCTTTTACTTTACATAGTATGCTGGCTTTAGAACCTACAAGTTCTCATGCTTTTGTTCCAGTTCTTCCCCTCATCCCATTTGGGGAAAGTGGATGAGTGGCTGCAAGGTGCTGAGCTGATGCTGGTGTTAAATCACAACATTTTAGTGGGGGAGATAGTTAAGAATCAAGATCTTTCTGCTGGTATTGTTTTCTCAGGATATCACATTTCCTATGACTTGACACGTGCCCTTTTGTAAGAGCTCTGGGGTTCATGGAAAGAATTTTCACTCTTCATTTGTAGTGCAGATCAGTGTTTACAGTACAGTTGGAGGCTATACTGTACACCATGAGTTTTTGAATCTATCTTTTTCTTTCTTTCTCACCCATGCTGATGCATGAGAACCAGTGTTTCCTTACTTGCTGGCCCTTGCTATTGTTGCTTTACAGAGCCACAGGAGTTCCTTGACTGCTGTGTCCATCAGAGAGTGTGTGGATGGTTTTTAACATTCACAGTCATTCTAGTTGGATGGGTTATTGATGAAATTGCTGTTCAGATTGGGTGACAATTTAATACAGTATGTGATAACTGAAATGAATGACCTTTGCTGCAATTGATGTTGGCCTTTCTCCCTGTTAAGTGACCGTTCAATTTATCTAACTTATAGGAAATATTGTGATTGCTGAATGAACTGTCTTGGATGAAGATACCCACCATTCATCTTGAGAAGGTTGAGTGGACACTGGTAATCAGAAAAGGTCAAAGAGCATAATTTAAGACAGTGTAAATCTAGTGTTCTTTTTCAGAGGTAGAAGTGCACGGTGTAACTAAGTATCCAACTGGGATATTGATGAGTCTGGTGTAGGCAAACCAGTGGAGTTCAAGACTGTTTTAAGTGCCCAAAGTGCCAGTTTGTAGGCACTGCACCAAACAAAGTAAAAGTTTCAGTCTTCACTGATATGTACAATTGTTTAGTTGTATCATAAAGATATGCTGGACATTTAGTACATATGTAACTACTATTTCATGGAATATAGAGAGACAGATGTTTGTCTTCAGGGAAGATTGGTTTATATTGATCAGATAAAATGTGGTCTATTGGTGAATTTATACAGGTTATTTTTGAAGCTCTTCTACTGTTGCAGAACCTCACACATTCATGTGTCATTACTACTACTGCTATGCTGACTTAGAAACAATCAAAGGGAAATGAAGAGCAATCAATCTGCATGTTTTTCTTCAACCAGTATTGATTTAATCTATTAAGATTATTTTCTGTTTGATTATTCTGAATCTTAGCATGGAATCTTGTTTTATCAGGTGTATGGTTAACAGTGATTTTCTTCTGCTTTCACTGCTGACCTAATATCATTGATATATTGCTGAAGTTGTGCACGTACGGGATGTACAGGAATTTATTAACTTAGAAAGTTGTACATTCTAGAATGTATTGTCTATTTATCATAATTATACTTTTTTTTTCTTCTCCTTTTTTGTTTTTCTTTTTTAGATTTTGCTCTAAATACTAATCATGGCTGTATGACTTCTTGTGGGTAGGCACATTAAGACTGAAATCTAAATGGGTGGAAACATTATTTCAGAGTTGTGTAAGAAACCCGGTATACTGAAAAGGTACACTGACAACTTTCCACTCTAGGTATCTAAGCTATTTAGATCCTTTGGAAGTTTCACTATTAAGAGACTAACAAGGTATATTGTATTATTTCATATCATTGAGGTAATGTAATAAATCTTTATTCATTTTCTCGTATATTCAGAAAAAATTAGGTTTGCATTTCTCGTAGTATTGACACAAGTGTTGCACAAGGGCTGTGCTCACATAGATGTGACATTCAACCTCATTTGAATTGTCTTATTTGACCTGTATGAAATAGTATGAAGTTAGAAATGTAATCACTTCTATTTTTTTTATCTTATCTTGGTCAATCATAAGATAAATACATTATAAGACACACTGTAGCACATTTTATTTATTATAATATGTTCATTAATTATGTATGACTGAACTCATAATTTCAGTGCATGTATATACACACATGTATCTATGTTTAATGAGTGCACAGTAATTGATTGAAATTTCATTACAAACTTGTTAACAGGTAGGTTAAAGCAGAAGTGTAGACTCTGGTTGTTAATTAGTTCCCAACAGCAAAATTATTAGTGCAGTAGGTCAGAATTACTGCTGCCAAATGAAAGCTGCAATAATCAGTACTGTATCTGGGTCAGAGACCAATCCAGTCATAAATACCATGATTGCTTGGGCCTGGAGGGTGCAGGGCTAGAGCGAGCTGCTCTGCAAATCTGACGATTTAGGATTGCTCCTGTATCACTGCTGAAACTATGGGCTGTACGTGAGCAGTAGCTGCTTTCCCACCCCAAGTCCTTGCTGACACTGGAATGCAGCTCATCATCAGGAATGATCAAACATGAGGCAGCATTTTGCATAATGAATTGTCACCACTGGAGATGTGTGAGCTGGGATGTTTGGTTGCAGAAAACTGCGCTGATAAGGATCCCATTGCGGGAGATAGTAATTAACAATTAAAATGTCAGAAATAGCATCAAATGGATTCAAACTCTAAGTTAATGAATTGTTCTGAATTCTGGGGTGTCTTGTTCATGTGTTGTAAGGTTTTTTTTTATTGTTGTTTTTGCTCATGTTTAATTCAAAATGGAAAATAGTTCACTCTATCATGCATGTACATATCTCTTTTGAACGTGGGCAGGAAATCTTGAAGCAGTCTTACTGATTAAGCCTTTAAATGTCTGCTTACGTAATCACCTAAGAGTGAAGGGCAAAAGGAAAAGGAGACTGAAGCAGCTGTTTCTCCCAACAGGTCCCCCAAACTGTGCAAAAAGTTCAACCTCAAAAAAAAAAAAAAAAAAAAAAAAATCTGTAATGCATAATATATCATTCCATCAAGGTTGCTTTTGCTCTGAACATTAAATGCATTCTCACAGGAGGACAGTTAAGTATCTTCAGCAATAAAGAAGAGACATAAAATTATATGGATGGAAAACATGAGTCAAATTTCATCCTAGAAAATGTTGATAACAGTTCCATGGGTAAACAAAAGCATACTGTAGGTGAAAGTAGTTAATTCAAAGCAGTGCTTCTAGGTTGTTTTCAATTTAATTTCTAATTATTTTATTTTCATTCTCTCTATTCGTTTAAACATCAAGCCGTATTTTCCCAAAGTTTTGATCAATAATGCAGAAGTATTTACATACTTCGTATGAAGCTGCTTATCTGATTTCTTTTTACTACAGTAGACCAGAACTTTAAAGATTGTCTCTTCCAACTTCTACTGTTTCCAGCTGAGATACCCTAATGTCTGTGCATCAGTGCAACATCTTTTGCTTTGAAAACAGATTTTTATTACATTTAGTATCAATGCATATATAAATCTTGTCCTTAAATATCTATGTCTAAATTAAGAATAGTTCCACAACCATTTGAGATCATTTTGTAAAGTGTTAAATGTGATGATTAAATGACATATGATAGTGTTTAAATAAAAAGCTCTGCTGTTACATGTTCAATTTTCTACACATTTTCATCTTTGTTGTAAATAGAAGTTCTTCCAAAAGATCTTTTACTTGTCCTTCTTCCCATTCAACCACTGGTCTCTGATGTATTTTTCATTTCTCATTTGTTGCATTTATAAGTAATATTTCTGGTAAGGCTTTAAAGATCACATAAAAATTATGGAGAAATTATTATTTTAGTGCACTCTTACTTGAACATAAGCCAAATGTTCAACAAACAGTAATGTGAAGTTTTCTTCCAAAACCAAAATTTTATGGGTTAAAAATAATGGAGAAAGAAACCAAAATATTCTGAGATGTTCATGCATGAACATTTTTGGTTCCAATACATAATCCTGACTCTTGATTTTCTTCCCTGTATATTCCTAATTTTTCACAGTCTTACTGAGATATTAATGATACTGGCTATAGTACCAACACCTAAATTAGAATGGTTTTATTTCATGCTGTATGTCCTCAATTGCTGTGCATATATATTTTCCTTAATTGTTCTGGAATACATGGATATGTTGCTTAGGAGACTTCATCTTCTAGTTCTAAGATCTTATGTTTATAAGATCACATTATTTTAGAGTTAGTATGATCTTTCTGATACATGCTTGTGTTGGCCTGCTTCTTGACCTTGCTTTTGTTCTCTCTATCTCTTCTTTGTCCCTCTTATCATAGTGCTGAAGGTTTACTCTCAAGTCTTCACTCTCAAGGTTATATGGTGCTGATGCTTCGTTCTCCTCTTTAGGCGTTCATTATTCTGTTTGCCATCAGCTTGGTGTTGAAAGGCAAATGTGAATCACCATTTTTTTTTTTTTCCTTCTGTTAGGGCTAGGAATCAAGCCAAGGTCCTTTACAGGATAGTATTAATGCCCTGTGACAAAAGGCTTATGGAATTATTTTTAGTGTGCTGCCATAGTTGCCATTCTCTCATTCTTATTTCTGATTAATAAGATTGAAACAAAGTAGTAAATATGAAGCATCTGGAAATGAGTGATGTGGAATAGAGCTGTAAAACTCTTAAGATACTAGTTTGTATCCAGCCACTGTAGAATCCCTAACCTTTGTAATTGCTGGAATTAATGAATGTTATTACATGCAGTCTGGGAAGCTGGTAATGGATTACTCAACTAATAAGTAGTACAGGGGGCAAATATATGTGAATGAAGGTATGCTGTAAAATTAATGAATGCCTAGTTTAGAAATGACAGATCTTATTTCTAAACATCTCTTATAAGTGTTGTCATAACTGTTTTAAATATGGATAGCCCTTATGCCTACCCTCAAGCAACAGCAGTAGATTCAGTTTTCTGTCATATTAGAATTAAGTATCCAAGGTTAAAGAACTCATAACCTGAAGTGAATTCTTAGTCAAAAACTAATGTATGATTTTTGAGCTTGGCTACATATTTGCATGTCAACTTTCAAATCAGTATTTGGGTCCATCTCAATTTTCATGATCATATGCTGAGAAAGAGAAGCTCCTGAATTGCACAAGCAAATGGGTTTGTCATGTTTCTGCTCTTTTTTTGTTGCTCTCTGCTTCTTTAGAGCTTGTGTTTCTAGTAGCATGCATTTCTTGGAAACTTGTTCTGTTGTCATGTTTTGACTAATCTTGGAGAAGTTCATAGAATCGCCTGGGTTGAAAAAGACCATCATGATTATCTAGTTTCAACCCTCCTGCTATGTGCAAGGTCTCCAACCACTAGACCAGGCTCCCCTGAGCCACAGTCAGCCGGCCTTGAATGCCTCCAGGGATGGGACATCCACAGCCTTCTTGAGCAACCTGTGCATCATTGCCCTCTGTGTGAAAAACCTGTGCATCATTGCCCTCTGTGTGAAAAACTTCATCCTAATATCTAACCTAAACCTCTCCTGTCTTAGTTTAAAACCATCAGCCCTGGTTCTAAAACCATTCCCCCTTTTCCTAAAAGAAGTTGAAGCTTCAAAGACTAAAATGTTGATTAGAGTAAAAACAACAACAAAAATACTCATATAAGTGTGATTATCCAAGGTGGAAAACACTGAGGGAAAACTTGCCTTTGCATGTATTGGTCACGCTTCTACACTGACTATCAATTTTTTTTTGCCAGTTCTCTTTTATCATCTATCAACTCCATCTTAGAGCTGGAATAAAGGACTTACCCTAAATTACCAGTTTGTATCTAATATTTCTTCATATGTCCTCTTAGTGTCCCTCCCTAGCCCCTGACTTGAGATGCTGCAAACCAAAGTCAAGACTTTTGCCTTGAGGCAGATGCTGGCTGTTGACTGGGCTTGGTACTGTGGACTCTGTTTCCTTTGTCCCTTTTTGGTGAAGACATTATTCAGAGGAAATCCTACTAATGTCTGGACTGGCCAGGGCATCCCTTGCCCTCCCTCTCTGAACCTTTAGAGAATTGTTTGTGTACCACCACCAGATTTGTAGGTTGCATCAAGAAACTACTTGCATCCAAGGCATAGCACAAGTTATAGTGCATGCTTAGCAATCCGTGAAAAAGACTGAGAGCCCTGTCAAAGCATATTGCTTGCTTTGGCATGATAAGTAAACTGCAACTCCTCTTGGAGAAAAACTTCCTTTGTGCTATAATTGTTGCTTCCATCTCTAAGACATGCCAATGGAAATCAAAGGATTAATTGAGATAAAGTAAGTAACTGCTTACAAGACTTTTATCAGCAAGAGGAGGGTAATTACAAGCCCCAGCCACAAATATCTTAATTCTACAGTTTCACTGGTGATGAAGGTATTAATAACTACAGTTGGCAAGTGGGCTGCTTTGTTAAGCATTTGCAGTGTTTGTACGGGTTACATTTTCCCTCCTGTTTTTAAGGTAGGACTTGATGTTATTCAGTGAATATAAACACTGGATTTTGGCATCCTACATTTCCACAAATACACAGCAGTGAACAGAATGTGAGAAAAAATATTGTCTAAGCTGTGCATGGTAATGAAATGCAGAACTGTGAAAGAGAGCTAAGGAGACGTTTGACTTGAAGTTCTGAGCAACCTGTAGAACACTTCTTGACACTAAATGTATTATGTAATGCTGTGCTGTTTTGTTGTATATTTTTTTCCTCCTAGTAGTTTTTACATGCACACATATCTTAGTACAGATCTATTCAGTTTTATGAGTCAGACCTCGTATCTAAAAATTTGAATGTAATGTGAAGCCAGTAATTTTTTAATTTATGAAAACCTTTGGAGAGTTCAGCTACAGATGTGTAAAGAGGAAAGGTCAGAAGGGGGTGAAGTAAAACATTTAACTGCTAAAATAGAAAAGCTGGATAAAAGTAAAACAGGATACTGGAGATGGGATGGGGGAAGAGCAGAGAGGGAATGAGGAGGATAAAATAAAAAAGCAAAAGTTAAATGAAAAATTTAATATGCTGTCTGTTGACCCCTCAGGCTGCTACAGTTGCTTTGCTCTGATAGCTACAAAAAAGGGGGATGAATTCTCCATTCGGATGTTTGTTCTTTTGATATGGGCATGATGGTGAGGCAATTTTTTTTTTAAGCTCTCCTCATGGAGGATACTGGTTTGTATTCACTGGCTGTAGGCTAGAAATGATTTCTGTAAGATATACCTTATTGTTTTTCACTTAAGAGACAATGTTTCTCTTTGTGACATCATGTAATACAGAACCAATTCCCTGACACAAAATGGTATCTATGTTGTTCTGTGTTGTAACTCAGATACTGTGAAAAAGGATCTGAAAATGACTATCTTGATTAGAACTTGAGGCACTTAACTGTTGGCCATTGACTAGTGGTGTTTCCTGGTAAATGCTAGGTCCAATAGCATTTAATATCATCGTTAGTAATCTGAATGATGAAGTGCTAACAGAGTGAGCACTCATCATGTTTGCAGATGATGCAAAAATGAATGGGAAGGTGGCTGATACACCAGAGTAGGGAACGGTAAGGGACCTAAGGGTCCTGTTGGACAGCAAGATGAACACCCACATTCAACATATCCGTTGTGGAACTGAAGACTATTGTAGGCTGAGCTGCATAGAAAGAGTGCTGGTAGAAGGCTTATGGAATTGATCCTTCCTCTCTCTTCAGCATCCCTTATTTGGAGCGTGGGGTCCAGTTCTGGGCTCCCCAGTACAAGAGAGAAATGGACATTTTGAAGGGAGTCCAGTGAAGGATCACTCTGGTGATTAAAGGTCTTGGAGCACCTTTCCTGTGAGAGAGGCTGAGAGAGCTGGAGCTGTTCAGCCTGGAGAAGAGGAAGCCTGGGAGGGAATCTTATCAGTGTATATATGTAAATATCTGAGAGAAAGGAGAAGAGAGGGTGGTGCCAGGCTCTTTTTCAACTGGGACCCAGTGCTGTGAAATACAGGAGGTTCTCTCTGAGCATCAAAAAACATTTATTTACAGTAACTTAACACTGGTGCAGGCTGTCTGGATTACTTGATTGTAAGCTTGTGTCCATTCTGAGAAGTGGCAAAAACTGTGCCTTTTTAATCACTAAGTACACATTGCTTGTACACACACACGCTTGTACACACAGTACAGACATTGCTTGTCTGTACTTGTGGTGTGACTGCTTTCCAGTAAGTACTTTTACATAGCAAATAAATTGAAATGTGATTGGTGTAATGGTTTGTTTAACCTGTTTTTATATGTCTCTTCCTGCATGTTTTTAGGCATATCGAACGTTTGTGTTAAGTCTTCAAGCATCTTCCCCACTGCATGCATTTCTTTTTTGCATTGCGTATTACATAAATTTGTTTCCTACAAAAAAGTCATAAGTTGCTCTGAAAATTATGCCTGTTCATGTCCAAACTACAACAGATTAAAAGAACTCAATGCTTCTACATGATTGAGCAATAAATCACTGTTTTTCAACATAGGTTAGATAAAAGGGATGTAAGAGAAGAATGTAAGCTTTTTTAAATAGGAATATGATGGCACATGTATTACACTCTATGATAGACTATTTCCATTTCAGCATTGCTTTTTAAATCTCCAACATTTCATCTTTGAATTGCTTTATACAGATGTAAATATGTCTGATTTCTGAGTATTGTCTTCATCAGTCCCTAAAAGTATTGGAAAATCTTCGTAATTATCAGAGCAGGACTACTAAAAAAAAGCACAGCTATCCTAGCATTTTAAGTCATCTTCTGTATTGTAAGTTATGAAATTCTATAATAATGTACAGATTGTAGAAGACATGGAAGATACTTACTAAGTTGAGTTGGACATTTGTCTGAAGAATAGTGATCAGTCATTATAGAATGTTGCATTCTCTCAAGAATATTTTCTGAGCAGTCCCTCCTGTTGTGAGCATGAATGAACAGGATCGTATTGTTATTATAGGCAGTCATTAAGTAAGTAAAATTTTTTGCAGCAGCAGCTGACTGTGGAAGGAGAAATGCTACCTTGAATGAGTTGTTTCCTTTCTGCAGCCTGACCTCCTCCTACTTAGTTCTGAAAGTGATAAATCACTCACTGAAACAACAGCAGGGGTACTTATAACAAACTTCATCTTTCTTGGCAGTCTCTTGAAGTGCAAATAAAACAGTAGTGTTGTGGTGTGTTTTTTGTTGTTACTGTTTTGATTTTTTAATCAGGAAATGATGTATATTTTCTGCTAGATAGGAAATCTGCCTAGAGCGAAGGGAGCCTTCTATTGCCAGATTTAAGATTTGACTTGATTTGGTTGGTCTTGGTGCTTCAAGTTTCAGACATGGGATTGTAATACATAACTGCGGGTGGGCAAGAGAAGAAGTGGAAAGATCAAACTGTGCTACTGTAAAGAGAATTAATTGTTGTTGACATCTTAGTTAATGAAATTCATGAACTGACCCTCATCATTCATTGGAGAGAAAAATAAAATATGATTTTTTTAAAGCATAGGATATTTAAAAAAATCTTAAACCTTTAGAATCTTTAGTTTTAGTTTTTCTACCATTTCTAAAGGAAACAGTTTAGATTTTCAAATGCTTTTTTTAAATTTCAGAAAAAAGCTACATCTGTGATGATGTCCAGGCAAAGGCTTAGAAATGTGTAGAAGACAGATAAAAATGTAAGCCAAATTCAATCATTCTGAGATATTTTATAGGCATTCTGGATGTTACCATTGTCCTCTGATAAAGTTTCCATAACTTTTTTTTATTTTGAGGTTGCCAGTTTGACAGGCTTTTATTTCTCAAGACCAGTACAATAAGCAGACACGAAGCTAGAGGATGGCCAAGGTACGTCTACATTAGTGCTTTAATTTGGGAGAGGAGTGTGCTTTTGCACTGGATTGTGAGTTGAAAAACTCATAACTGGAAATTCAGTTACATAAACTGATTTCCTTTGAATGAAATTAAACTGGATGTTGCTCTTTAGGAGTGCACTTGATGCGGTTCCTACTCTTAACTGGTATGTGGTCCATGAGACCATGCCAGAACTAGTTCTCTAAAACCAAAAAAAATTCTGCTGTTAACATTATTTGCTGATTTAGAAACCTCAATTCCATTTTTACTAAGCAGAAGTACTGCGTGTAGGATTGGAATGAGTAATTCTGTCTTTGCTATAGACTTCTCCAAGTTCGGAGCTGTTCCTTGCATGCCTATGATGTAGAAGATTAAAAAGGTAGCTGTTTGCTCTGCACCATAGCTCTGCTTACTGAGGAACATCTTACTTCCTTCTTCAGTGCATTTGCCTGGATCATTTGTCTTTGCTGTATTGCTTCATTTATTATTGCAAAAGGATGCCACCAAGGTGTCTGAACTTCTTTTGATCCTTTTCCTATATGGAACTCAGAATGTGAGCTGCTAAGCACAAAAGTTTCTGTTCCAAACTTGATTTTACCTGCCTTCTTCAGAATTTATCAGTTGCAGATCATTGCAAGTAACATGGGAAAAAGGCCAGTCTTTAATGCAACAATTCATTCATTAGGGATGTATATACTTTTAGTTGACCTGGGAGTATATACAAATCAAGGATAGCTCTGGGAAGCAGCATTTACTGGCTGAATACTCTTAATGGAAATTGCAAAGCGGTTCTGAATTGTTGATTTTAGGTAGAGAATGTAATCTTCTTATTTTTGTAGTATAGGATAATGCAGTAAAGACTACCAGAACTATTTTCCATGCATGAATGCAAATCACATTTCATTTGTATTAAATGCTTTTTAGCAAGAAGTACTCTCCAGGTACTGAATGTCATTATTCACCTGAAGAGGCTCAGGTGAATTAGAAAAAGACAAAACACAGTGAGCCTCAAGTATCTTAATGTGCTTGTAGGGTTGAAAATGCTGTTCAGTGTGTTGAGCACCCTTCCTAACTTAGTGTTGTCTTCAACTGCAGTGTGAGCCACTGTGCTAATTCCTGGCATACTGTGCTTGTTGCTGAGCACCAGTTACAAGTCAGATTACAGTTTACCAGTTTTTGAGCCCTGCAGTCTACTGTTTTCACACCATTTAGGAGTCTGTTTATTCAGTACTCATCCCATTAACGAGAGCAGAGTGAAAGTCAGGAAGAAAAGCCTTCCTGAAGTCAAGTTATATTGCACTGCTTTCCCCTTATGCTTATAGCTGGACATTTAGTCGTAGGAACCTTCCTGTTATGAATCTATTTTGGATGTTCTTGCTACTGCCTTGCTGTCCTTCATGTGTTTGTGAGCAATGTTGAAGAAGGCTTCATGACTTTTCCTGTGACTGCACTGGAATGAGCCTAACTTCTGGGTCCACTCCTAGAATCAGCATTTTTCCTGCTGTCCTCCAGTATTGTGGATCATAGACAGTGGTGTCAGTGTTGCATCCAGTCAGTTTTTGATGCTCATGGGTTGTCATGGTTTTATGATTTTTGGTCATCAGTATTCCACACCATAACATCATGTAATGCACTGGGGGTGGGGTTTGATATCTGCCGAATGTTCGTCCGTCAGAGAAGAACTACATTTCCCCAGGAGACTTTGCGGTCAGCAAGGGGATATAACTCCAAGCAAGGTCACCTGATCCTTCTTCTTCGCCTGCTCTTCGCTGTCTGCGCTTCGCCATCTGCACTTCGCCGTCTGTACTTCAGTCACTCAACTGGACTGCACTTCTCACCCCAGCATTGTGGTGAGGTCTATACAATTCAAACAGACTCTCTCTCTCTCTCTCTCTCTCTCATTGTATTTTACTAATACTATATTTAGTAAAATCATTTGTTCCACCTCAGATCAGTGCTGTTGTTTTCAAGTATTTTGGGGGTCCCCTGCTTCCCCTTTCCCAGAGGCGCGGATCCGCAGATCCCTCCGCCCTGCTGGTCACGGAACTGGGCCGGACCAGCCCATAAACCGTTGACAATGGGTGAACCCTATTTTCTCCATGTGTTTCAGTGTGCCTAGTTTCTCTAAGTAGTTTCTGGCTTGTTATTCTCACTGCTGGTTCTTGCTTCTCTATCCAAGCCCTGCTGTTATGGCCTTGTAAAGGGGCAAAAAGAGAGTGTTGAAGTATATCAGATCTTTCACTAATCATCCCACAATCAACCCATGTTTTTCTCCTAACTACCTTTAGCTGTTGTGTACTTAAGTGAACAGATTTTAAAGACAGTAAATACAGAACATATATAGATTAGAAAATATTTTACATATACAGTATAAATCTTGTTTTAGTAATTGAACATCTTTCAATTTAGTCAGTTAAATCTACAATATTTAGCAGCAACATCCAGTATTCAGGACTTTAACTGAATTTGAATGTTATTGTAATCGTTGTATACTTTGAAAGAGAAGATAATATTTTTATGCTTTATTTCTTCTTTTATTATTCTTTTTCAATGTCATTTAACTCATTTTTTTTCTGTTTTAAAAAAAATGCTTTTTATGTGAGCATTCTCTTTTCTTTTGGAAAATAATCTATTAATTTCATTTAAATTGAGTGACAGCTGCAAAATTCAGTTTTCTTTTCAAGTCCATGAAAATGAATGAGCAAGGTAAGGTATGTAGGAGTAGAATAGAGTTTGCTAGATTATAAGCAATGATAGTTGCAATCCATTACTGGTGTAATAATATTTATAATAATAGATTCAAAGATTTTGTGTGCATGTGTAAATTAGAACAGGACAAAATTCTAAAGTTCCATTTATTTTTATCATAGTACTTATTTCAGCATATAAAACCGGATCAGTATAATAAAGCTTTTGTACTAAGATTGCATTCAAATCAAAACAGAGTTATTAACCTCTCTCTTAACAAATATGTAAATAAGCCCAGAGTGTTTGCATATGGAAATTAGAATGCCTAAAAGACATGATACATATAGGCGTGATTGTGTGCCTTAATATAAAAGGTGAAAAGATAGCTGGAAGTGAAACCAAGATTTAAATTAGAATTATTGATGTTCAGTGATATTCTGTTTTGTCTGTTTTCTGCTTTAGGTACAGAAAATTCAGCTTCTGTAATAAATAGTGGAGATGACCATTTAAGAAATCTTTTGAGGTTGGATGGGTAAATTTCTATTAAATCTGTAGGCAACTAACTTACGTCCAATTATTAGACCAGTTTTTTTTTTTTTTTTTAAACATGGAGCCGTCTGTTCATATAGAGCAGTAATATATGCTTTGCAGTTTGTTCTTCCCAATGTTCAGCTATTCCAGTTTATCATCTTGAATGCTGCAGAAGTGATAGTAAAATCAGACGCTGCCTACTGGTCTTTCTCAATGTGAAGTGTGGCAATATTTTGTTCAGGGAAGGCTTTATAGAGGGGTTAGAATTTGGTCCATATGAATTTACGGAATCTTAGCATGGACCACATGCTTCACTTGTTGTTGATCAGTGGTTCTGTAAACTCTTCTTGACTGTAGGAGAAAGTAAATTTTTGCACTACCAAACTCTTTTTATATGTTCTCATGCAGACTTTGTTCTGCTAATTGGCAGAAAAGTGTCACTTCTTACATTGGATATCTTTTAGTTAACCCAGCAAGTGATGATGGAATGGAGAGGAAAAACAACAACAACAACAACAAAAACACAACACATTGAGAACTTAAGCAATTGTTCAAGCTTGTGTCATGCTGCCTGAATAAATATTTTTGAGCATGTGATATTGCCTAATACAGTTACATCATATGAAAAAGAAGGGCCTTAGTATTTTCAGGGCTCAAATTTCCTACGCTGATTTCCTAACTCAGAGTTGTCTGTTTAAAAAAAAAACAAGCAAGTGTATCAGCTTGACAACGGACAGTTAGGCTTTGCAAGTTTAAACAGTATCAGGATCAATTTTAGGAAACCCTTGTGGTATCAGGAATTGTTTTCTCTTGCACCTGAGATTTTGTTCATAGCCAGTACTAGGAAAATCCTACGAAGCCTGCTTTATGTATATCTTCATAATTAATTCAATTTTAGGACAATTTAGATCATCATTAACATATACACAGAAATCAGTGCATGGTATCTGTTTGCCAGCTGACCTGAAGCCAACGTAGATTAAAGATCAAAAGTAGTCAACAGGGAAATTGTGTGTCATTATGAAATACTTCAGTGTGTTTTCTATTATGTGAGTAATGAACCTTTAATTTTGGATAAACTTGTTTACAATTGCAGCTTGATGTTTGATTCACAATTATGTGGTTTTGATAAGCAGAGATAATTTAGACTGAGAACCAACCATGAAATGTTTATCTTGAGAGTAAATATTTCAGTTCCAGGTATAGTGAAACAAGAGTATATTTACAAAACTGCATGTCAAGTTTTCATAAAAAAAAGTTTATTAACAAATTATTGATGAAGTTGATAAGTAATTCTTAAGCAGGGACTGTTCCTTAAGCTTTCCAGGTATCATGGAATTTAGAATACTGAAAATCCTGAAATTTAATTTTTGTTAAGTACTAAGCATTTCCTCTAGTAACTGTTTCAAGGAGTAAAAATTGTTTACCTCTCTTGCCTTGGTGATCTTTCATTTTACTTGATGTCTTAGAATTTTCCAATGTAAGAAATTGCTAATGACAGAGAGATGAGAAACAAGTTTTTTAGCTAAAATTATGATGTAATAATACCTCAGCACTGTAATTTTATTGTATTCTTTTCCGTATTATGTTGTCCACTTTTAATAATATATAGATGAGAATTTCTTTAAGCTTTCTTCTCTAAGAAGTAAACACTCTTAGTTTTACTTTAAAGAAGTACTACTCTAAAAGTAGGCTTTGTGGTTTAGTGTAATTTCTAGAGGAAAAAAAAATTTTCAAGTGATCAGTAATTATTGGTGTCTGGAGAAGGAGCTGTCATATTCCATCTCCTCCCATCCCCAGATTCAAAACACATGAAACAAACCTGAATTTTTTTTTTCTCCTCCTCCAAATAAAAATTGTCAAATAATAATCTGAGTTTTAAATTTGGCAAATAATGCAGTTCAGATGCAGGTGGTGTATATCCCTTCAGAAAGTCATAATATGCCAAGTGTAAGCAGCAAAGTATCTGGCCCATTAACTTGCCTCAGAGAGAACTGTCATGGGAGGGTCAAAATTAGCTATCATAATGTGGATGCACACCATTGAAGAGACATTTTCATAACATGTTGAGTGAGCAACTAACAGGAACTCAATCTGTAGATAATATTGTGTTGTCCCCTTTTGGCATGTATGCTCTCTGATAGGATTTGTGCTTTCTGAATGTGTGGAGATAATGTAGAATGGTGCAAATAGTAACGCTAATGTAGAACAGAAAATTCTTACCTTTTTATTATTATTTGAAGTTATTTCTGTTTACTTTTAACAGTTTGATCTTTTCAAATATTTAAAAATACACCTCTTGTAGTCTCTGTTAGCAGTTTTATCTTCAAAAACACTGAAACTACTGTTTTTATGTTTCATCTTACAGAAAATTGCAAATGAGATGCCTCAAAAATTAAAGCAAGAATCCAGCACCTTTACCTTAAGATCTTAGACACATCTTAGCACTGAGATACATATGAAGTTCCTTGCTGCTTTTTAAATAAATGCTTACCATTAAGAGTTTCAAAGGAAAAAAAAAAGTGTGAATTTCTTTCTGTTGTAACACAGGAGAAAGAGGGAAAAAAAAAAAAAAAAAAAAAAAAGAATAAAAGGAAAAGGTAAAGACAAGGTCTTTCTTGCAAGATTGCAGTCTCATAGAGAAAATAGTCTGCAACAAATCACTCCACAGCGCATTGCATTTCTTCAGAGCAGAACTGCAAAGTCAGTGCCTTTTGGCAGAGATGCTCAAAAGTCTTTCCACAGGCTTCAAGTAATTGGTGAAATAAGAAGCCAAATACTTTCAAAGAAAGCAAGAAAATGATGCAACTGGCTCAAAATTGAAGTGATCATAAGGTAATAGCAGTGTTTTATTTTTAGATAATGCTACTTATGCCTAATGTGATGTTCTGGATTGTATGCCAGTGTCATAAAAGTCATCATAAACCTGTGAATGTTGATTGCAGCTCCTACAACTTTAAGTATATGCTTACTCTGGCTTTCATTTGCATTGCTTTAGGCTACCTTTGGGGTATTCTGTGCCTTTGTGGCTTATTATTTTTGTGCAACATCATGATATTCCATGCTGGTATGTGAGTCTGTACAACTAAAGTACAACTACAGTAGTTCATGTAATATGTAATATTCTTTATTTTTAGTTGTCCAGCTTCACCTTCAGCAGTGCTTGGGCTAAAAATACTAAATCATAAAACAAAAGTAAATTATCATGAACAAAATGATATGTGGGCACAGTGGTAACTTTTTTTGCTTGAATTTTCCTAAATTAGTTAAGGATAGAGAGACATATTGATCGTAATATTTCTGATGTTTTTTTTTTTTTTTTTTTGGTGTGTGTGTGGTTTTGGTTAACTGTTGATAAAGACAAAATATATGCAGAAAACTGGGTTTAAATCTTTTCCTTTTGTTTTGACATGGATTGCATTAACTCAATGCAAAAAAAAACCTCAATGACTTAGATTTTCTGATACCCAAAGTTCAGCCTACTCTTTGCCCAATCTCTTTGTGAATCACCTTCCCACACACATCAATGCTTCAGAAATACACTGTGAGTATTGGGAGACTTAAATGGGAGTGGTTCGAGTTGAATGAGAGAATGGAGGAGTTTGCAAAGTAACACCTTTGTTCTGTGCTGGGACTTAGGAGAGAGAAATTGGTGCAGGGGAGCTCTGTAAGGCAGAGAGGCTGGCCACAATGCAGCTGCAGTGGAGGTGTGGGTGGAGGGCTGTGTGTTAAACGTGGTTGGACCATGGACATGTGCCCAGCATAGGGGCACTAACCATGGGTAGGGCAGGTCTGTGTGTACAGTTCTGACAACTGAATTAACCTACTTCTTTGGTTTCTAATTTTACTGTTACATGTTGATTTCAGGGCTCAAGTGCACAGATTTGATTTGGTTACTTGTATTTTATAATGAAGCATGTAAGAGAGACTTCAAAGAGAATCCTTGTAGGAATAGCACCTCTTTGATGTAGTCATCCCAGAGACACTGTCCAAGAACATCATGAATGGATAGTGTAGCTAGTCCCTACTGAAGAAAAAGTCAAAAAACATGGGGTAGTGAACTGTTCAGCAGCTTTCAAGCGTGAAAAATTAAGTGACTTGTTTAACTACAGGCTGGGAAAAGGTAAAGAGATGATCAGTTTGAAGAATTTTGGCAGTTACTCTTTTGTGTAGAATGCTCCCGGGGAGTGTCTACCAGACGTGGTGTATAAACCACAGAATACTTACTGTTCCAGAGCACTACCCAACAGTGCACTCAGGGAGTCTGGTATTTGATTTGGGTCCTGTGATGATGAAGCTTTGCAGATCTTTTCTGTAGTGGCAAATCTGTAGTTTGTGACATGTGTGCCTAGTACCATTCAGGCTTCTTGCAGCCATAAGCTGATTGTTTTCTTTATTTCATTTTTAAAGTCAATCACACAGATACTGCTGAGAAAATATAGCAAAAATTATGATTTTGCAACATTGTTGTTTCATGTCTTCATTGTGTTGACTTTATTCAAGAGTCTACTTGGATTTAAAAAAAAAAATATCTATTTTTACTGCTGATGATAAAGTATTTACCAAGTTAATAAGAAAGCTATGTAGCTGACTGAATCCCTAAGTTGGGTAGTTAGCAAAACTGTTCTCTAAGAATCTCTCAGTATCCATAGTGTTTATGATACTGTAGTTATTGTTCTTGTTTCTCTATTCTTTTAAGGGGGGAATTTGTTTACAAGAATTTTAAGCTAATGGAACAGCATTGCTCTGTGCCCTATACCACTGAAGAGAAAGGAACTTGTGAATTGTCTTATTAGTCCTTCGCTGAATGATTGCAGCAGTTGGTTGACCTTCAGAGAAATGGGACACTGCTGGTGCTCTCCAGAGGCTGTCATTATTAGTGCTGGCTGACCTCAGGGAACTGGGTGACCTCCATTTCACTTTCCAATCTCTCAACATAAAAAAAAAAAACAACCAACACACAGTATTTTGCACCATAATGTCAATAAAAGACAAGGATGTTTGTTGTTATATATAGGGGAAGTGTATAAAGAAGGTTGTTGTAGGGATGGTGAAAAACACAGGGCAGTATATACTCATCTAATAACAAATATGCGGGTAGGTTTTCACTTAGAAATCAGTGGACATGTCATGATATATGCAAAAATAATTCTTATTTTTTAGGAAGAGGATGTGTCATATCATCTTGTATCAGTTACAGAGTCATCATTCCCATTCCATTCATGGCATTGCATGCTGTGCAGCTATCACATGCATGGCATTAAGTATTCGCTGTTTTTTAAATTGGCAGCTTGCCTATGTTTTATTACTGAGAAGGAAAAAAATAAAAGGCTGCAGCTGACTTGAAATTTCAGGCCACTGTTATAAAATCCTGTAATGATTCCACCAATATTTCACAAAAGCATAATATGTGTATTTAACTATTGCTGTTTTCAGCTCACTGGAGAAAATAACTGATGTACTCTTCTCCTTGTCATTATTGATAATATTTATAGTCAAAACCTTAACTTTTTCAAGTTAAAAAAAAAAAAACCCTCAACATTTTAGACTTAAAATTTTCATGTACAGAAACTTCTTGCGTACTTATCTTGGTAAGCTTGTATGTATGCATGCAGTACAATCCTGCATAACCACAGCGTGATATCATCTAATGATACCAACAAAAATGAGAGTAATGATTTTATTTTACGTTGTCAGCAGCAAAGCTTGCTATTATTCAGTCTGTGTTTCTTCTTTGATTATGGGCTCACTCTGGCTCACTTCTGGAAAATTAAGTTTTCAGTTAGTGATTTAAAAACTAGGACGTGCTTGGTTTGCAGTTGTGAAGTTTCTGCATCTATCCTTGCTGAAGAATGCACAGTGGTAGTTACGGTGCTATAGTGTCTTGTCTTGTCTTTCTTCCGCTATGCCTACTACTCTGGTAGGACTTTAAGAAATCATTAGAGGATTTATGGATCAGATTCTTGAAAAATGCTGTGGGCATATGAACGTTACCAAGTCTTTTAGGGTGTAACTTAGATGAATTGTTATGCACCACATGTCCAAGAGCATATGACACCACTATATTGTCCATAACAGGATTAAAAATCCCAAGTTTCCTCCTCATTCTTCTGGCAAACTGGAAAAATTGTCAAGTATACTCCAGTGGGAGTTGAAGCTGTACAGGAGGGTCTTTGGAACAGGCACCTGATTTTCAAACAACTGATGGATTAACATGATGTGCCAAATCTACTGTTTGATGTTGAGCTAATTAGCAGTTGCTATTTACCAATGTATTAAATAAACTTATTTTGATCCTGCTACTGGAAAAGCTGAATTATGTGTTTTATTGTTTAGGTCTAAGTGTCACACTAGATAAATTTCCTTTCTCTTGCAATCCCAGAGGATGAAAAGCAAGGAAAAATAAACAAATCCATTTGGAAGACAAGTATATGTTTTTTGATAATCCAATTTTCAAGGTAGCTATTTTTATGCCCTCTGTTGTACCCTACAGAAAGCCTCTACACCTCTTCCCCAACATACTCTGTCAATGGTTCCACAACTAAATTTTAGTAGGGCTGTATATATGAAATTTACTCAAACAAATTTGCCTGAATTTTACTGAAATGTGTTTCAGTACGTGTCACAAATATATGCCTGCTTAGGGTCTTAGCTTTTGTTTTTTTTAATGTTGACAGTCTGAAAGCCCTGATGTTTCTTTTTATATGTCAAGCTATTCTGGTAGTTTTAATCACATGTACATGCTATATTTCTAGTTCTGTTTTCCTTTAGATGGCAGAACCACCTTAAACTACCTTTCCTTTTGGCATCGAGATATGTATTGTTTAGAGCTCAATGGGACAGAAATCTTGTCAAAATATCAAAGCCAGATGTAGTTTCAGATTGAAATATATTCAGCTAATCAAATAACAGCACTGACTTTTTTTGAGACTGAAAAAGAATGATATATTGTAGTACAAATTGGACCTTGGCTCAGTACTGAATAACACCTATAATTGACCTTGGATCATAGAATTTTTGTAGGAGTATGTGAGGAGAAAGAACTCCAAATTTGAGATGAATCTCTTTAGCAGCAGTGTGGAAGGTTTACAAGCAGGTGGGTTGTAGGAGGGAAGAAATTATATAACTGTGATCCATAAAGTGTTTAATCTTTTTTTTTTCTGATGTTTCTAATAATTTAACTGTTAGCTGTTTTCATTTTAACCTCTGTCATGGAACGTTAACTAAGAACAAATCCAAGTTGCATCATGGCTAAGTCAACAATCTATTTCATAACTGGAGTTTCAAGAGTGAAGTTATTATTAAGAAGTACACTTGGTACTTGGTTTGTGTTTCATACATAAATCTTAGGTGTTGGAACTACATGCACATACAACAATTCCTTTCTCATCAAACAGATGTCCGTTTTGTGGTGGAAACTGTGTAATGAGGCAGTCTGAATCTACTGAATATATATGAGCTATATGTAAACAGCTTATTTCTCTAATAAGCAATTATGATTCTGGCTGTTGTTTGTTCTTATCAAGCTGCATTCACGTTTTCTTCTCTACCCAAGAAACAACGAATGTCAATTGAGAACCTAGGAAGCCCAGTGATGATGTTTGGGCAAGATCTTTGTTTACTGTCAAGTGTGGTGGCTTTTTTTTTTTTTTTAAAAGTAGGTTTCTTTACTCCATACTTTATCAAATTGCAGAGGGCAACAAGGAAACTATTTAATGTCTCCTTTAAGAACTATATGTGCACATAGAATGAGATCCCAAATTACAAGCCATCCTCATGAACCTGATAACTAGCAATGTCAAGCCTGCTGTTCTCTATATAGAATAAGAAAACTGACAAAAAGTATTAAAATAGCAACGAAACACTGATTTATCAGTGATGCATATATCCACATGATTACCCTGAATTTTCAATCTGTTTAATTAATATTAGGACTGAGAACTCTCTAAGCAAGAGCGAGCAATAATTTTGACTCCAGAAAGTAAATAAGGATTTCTGTGTGGCAGAGAACTGGAAGGATGTATGTGCCCCAAGAATAGTCAATGATAGTAGTTGCTGGGTCATTCTGGGACTTGAGAGTCCCTAGGATGATCTGCCTAATGATTTCATGATCCCTTGTTGGCACACTTTCTCCTGCATCTGAAGTCTCATGCTATTGAGTATCCATGTTTAACATAATCATTGATGATGACAGCTGCACTTGAAATGCTCTTAGTTGAGGTGAAGGTCAGGAATTTAATTTGCTGTCATACAGATTTTTTTTTTTTTAGAAGAAAACAATTTATTTTAAAAGAATAAGGGAATTTTGGTACTTCTCTTTGAATATTATGAATTAATATTTTGTAAGTTCCTGCTTTCCAAATGCCTATTTCTTTTCGAAGAAAGAATCTCAGCACAAGGCAAGTCTTTTCAAACAGAGATTAAAGACAATGAACTGTGCTGAAGTAAAAGTGCTGATGAGCTGAAAGTTGCGAAGATCCTTGGGGTGTTTGGGCCTCTGGTACTGATATATCTATCTATACTTTTTTTTATTTTATTTTTTTTTTTAAATCTGAACATCTCATAATGGTGAACTAAACATAATTGTCTCATAGCTGAAGGAAGTACTGGGTTCTACAGGCTAGTCAGACACTATGAGGTGTGCAGATATAAGAGTTTGAAAAGGAGATCCAGATACCTAAATATATATATTACATAACCCACTTGGGACTCTATTAACAAATAACTCATTTTTTTCAGTAAGTCCTATTTGATGTGATTCGTGTTCTGCAACAGAATTTTGTTCTCTGCAAAGGTAATAGCCTGTCCAGACAACTAAAGTAGAACCAAAGAAATAAGTAATCCATTAACCAAAGGCTATGATACGGATGAAAAGCACAAAGCCTGTGCATTGGAGTTCTCATACAGTGTATGTGTGCAGAAGCATGGAAAGATGTTACATTGGTGTGAAGTAATAAAATTACATATCAGGTTACATCTGGAAGCTCACTGTGTGAATGTATAAGTTTCAAATTAAAAACAAAACAAAACAAAAAACAAACAAAAAAAAAGCCAATGCCCAGTCTTCCTTACTTACAGCCATCTGCTTGTTATTGACAGTCTCGTGAGCTAGCATTAGAGGTTTGTGAGCTTTTGTGGCAGTCAGATGCAGCTAAATTGCTGTGTAATTTGAGATGCTCTGTGGTGGATTTTGAACATTCAGCCCAAACTCTTTGAATGCATGGGGTGTCTGTTGTTTTTAAATTTCTGGTTTTATTTACATCTTACAACAAAATGGGATTTCTTTGTGAATTTATGGGGTTGGAGCTGTCTTACTGATCACTCTTTCTGTTAAAGATTAGAAGTAAATAATTGGTTATACAGGGAACTTTTGACTTCTAGATTGATGTTAGGAAGACATTAAATGTGTAAAAGCCTGGCCTGAATCAATGGAAGCAATATAATGTATTTCTTAAATACTGTAGTTTGTTCATTCAGGTGACACATAATTTTTATTGAGACCCTACTTGTTCTGATTTCTCTACAGAGAAATCAAAATGAATATTCTGGCAAACTAAAGAAATTGTTTACAGAAGACCATAGGTTCAGGTCTAGGAGTTCTGTAGGCTCTGAGGAGTTGGTGCCACAGGTGGGAGGGACGTCATCCAGAGGGACCTCGACGAACTTTAAAAGTGGGCCCAGATGAAACTAATGAGATTTAACAAGGCCAAGTGCAAGGTGCTGCACACAGGTCAGGGTAATCACAGACAGCATGAACTGGGAGAAAAACTCCTTAAGAGCAGACCTGCAGAGAAGGACTTAAAGGTTCTGGTGAACAAAGTGCTTGACATGATCCAGCACTCTGTACTTGCAGCCCAGAAGGCCAAATGTATCCTGGATTGCATCAAAAGAAGAGTGGTCAGCAGGGTGAGGGAGGTCATTGCTCCCCTTTACTGTGTTCTCATGAGGTCCCATCTGGAGTACTGAGTCCAGACCTGGGGCCCCCAGCAGAAAAATGTTGTGGAGCTGTTGGAGTGAATTCAGAGGAGGGCCATGAACATGATCAAAGAGTTGAAGTACATCTCTTGTGAAGAAGGATAGAAGGAGCTGGGGAGACCTTGTTTGCAGCCTTCTAGTGCTTAAAAGGGGTCATAAACAGGATGGAGGCTGTCTTTTTATGTAGTCTGACGATAATAATAGGACAAGGGGGGGATGTTTTTAAAATAAAATTCAGATTAGATGGTAGGAGGAAATTCTTTATTCAGAGGATGGTGAGGCACAAACTGCCCAGAGGTTCCACATCCCTGGAGGCATTCAAGGTTGGATGGGGCCCTGGACTGCCTGGTCTGATGGGTGAAAGCCCTGCCCTGCTCATGGCAAGGGGGTTGGAACTAGGCAATCTTAAAGGTCCCTTCCAGCCCAAGCCATTCCATGATTTCATTATCAAACAGCTATTTTTATGCTTCAAGAGGGAAGTTCTTAGCTTTTTGACATGGGTGGCTCCTGTAGATAACCACAGTGAGTGTTTGGGGATCCTGAGTTCAGTGCGGAAAGTGCTTTAGAGAAATAAGGGAATGAAAACAAAGTCAAGTATTAAGGATTGACATATTTTCTTCAATTTGTGTATCTCTTGTGCTAAGTACCAATTATAGCTGTATGTGGGCATGTGTACACTTCAACTGTTACCTAACCTGGAGAGCTGAGTCATAAAACAAAAATAGTCCCAAAAGATATGTGTCTGTGTCTGAACTACTTGACAGGTTGATGGTTTCAACACTGGGTACAGATCCTGCATAAATTGATCTGTATGGTTTGTGGCATTATTTCCATTTTTTCCGTGTTCATAAGGGAATATCCAGATCATACTCTGACTTAGTTGTCACAGAAGTAATCACTATACAAAGAAAACATGCAACGTATGTGGTAGCTGTCATTCAACCAAACTGTAGTTATGTGACTTGTATTTTTAGAGACAAGGACACAGCCAGATCCTTAATGGGAGCAGTACAAATGGATGGAAAGGATTTAGGAGTTCATAACATTGGCAGTATACCAGATGGTGATCAAACTCATAAAAATAGACTCCAAAACTATTTAAGTAAGACTCTGGCAAACATGTAGAAGAGAATAAAAGTTCTCAGTGGTAACTCCTATTGTCCTCTGACCACTAAACCTGATGGGCATAACAAGATCAATGTTCTAAGACTAACAGTGAAAAGATTAGATGCATATTACATACTTTACAGGACTAAGAGAGGTGGAAGTCTGTAACCGTGTTAGCCATAAAGGAAGTGTGAAAATGTTTTCTTTGCCCATAGAGCCTGAATTGCATCCATGCGCAAAAAGAAGATAAAATCCAACCTAACTTTGTGCGAGATGAAAAAACAAACAAAAAAAGATATAATGAATGAAATAATAAATGAAAATAGACAATAAGACTGCAGATCAACAGTCTCACTGGAAAAAAATGAGAAGCTTGTAAAGAAAAAAATAAGGATTACGGTACATAGTAGAGAGTGAAAAGAGGCCTCCACAGAATATAAAGCAACTGTAAAAACACAAAGGGAGAGAATAGGAATCTTCTTTTACTGTACGGTTTCAGGTTGATTAATCTGAATCTTGCCAATTTTCAAGCAATGTCAGGAAATAGCTCATCATGTAAATCAAAGGGCAAAGCTAGGAATACTGCATGTGGAGGAAAAAACAAAGTCTCTGTGGCAGATGGCCTCATGTTTTCAAAGGGTTCACAGGATCAAGAGGTTTATGGACTGAATTGCTGCCTACTTTATTTGGAAAATCCTCATTCCTTCTCTCAGACAAGATGGCACTAAGGAAATCTTTGGGGCAACCTCACAGTATGCTTATTTGTGATTTGCCCTGCAAGTTTTTCTCAATTCAGAATAGCAGGAGTTGGTCTCAAGTCCAAGGGCATTATTTTGTAGCAGTGCAGCCTTTGAGGGTATGCTAACAATGTGTACTTGCAGGCTTACTGTTTGTGTTCATTCATGCAATGTGTTTTCATTTAAATTGTTCAGGTTGGTACAGCAACATGATTTCTAAAATTTGGGTTAGTTTTCCTATAAACACACTTAATTTGAATAAAGTAATTCATAAGCAAAGCAAGATAGCTACCATCGGTCATCCCTAATATATCAGCATACTTAAAAAGCCTGCAGCTGGATTCAGACTTGATCAAGTTGTTGATATATCTAACTGTATTTGGGTCACAGCATGGCCACAATGAAGTCAAATAGTAAGATGATAGTGATAAGAGAAAGACTAATCACTTACCTAAATACAATTGAAAAGATGACTTATGTACAAGCCATTGGTTTTCTGCCCTTTGATAAATGCATGTAACTTTTTTTTTTTTTAATCCCAAGCTTAATCTGCTAATGGTCTTCACAGAAGGTGATTACTTTTTAGCCTGGTACATATTTGATTGGACTTGTGTTACAACAGCACTGATCATAGCCTTTGGGACAGAGTCAGGCTGTCAAATCAAAATGTAACAGTCGTCATCTTTTTGGTAACAGAAGTCTCTCCAAATTTTTTACGTCAAACAAAATCAGTCTTTTCTTCAGTTTTGTTACTATCCTAAAGCTCTGAAGCATCTCTTAATAAAAAAAAAAAAAAATCTTTTTTTTTTTTTGATCTTGAGCTTAGATTTTTGTTACAGAAAATGCATATACACTTGCTGAAAAACAGTGTGCAGCTCACGTGATGACAGCACTGCTGTTCATGTACATGCTACAAGAGTATATAATATAAATAATATATATATAAGTATATAAAAATATATATTTATATGTATGTAAAATATATATATGATATACATATCATATATAAATAATTTTCTTTTTCAATCTCCTTTCCCATAAACACAGCATTTTTAACAATGTAAGAAGCATATTTTCTCACTGTTTAGTAGTGCTTGAAAACCATTGAAGATTTGCATTTTGATCACTGCACAAGTAACAGAATATTTTTATGTCGAAGATTTAAATTATAGTCTCAAAAAGCTAGCAGTAGATGCGAGCAACAGTGGTTAATGGCAACAGAAATGCCAAGAGTGTTATGAGCAAAAGAATATTTTTGCAGATGGCCCTTCCTTTATTTAGCCTTCTGGGCGTTATGTACTGATACTGTTTCTGGTTTTGAACTAATTGAGTAGGTCAATGTAAAATCTTAAAAATAAAGCCTTTAGAGATGTTCATTTTTTTGCCAGTGCAAAATCAGTAACTCATGAAGATTGTATAATAAAAACATCTACTTGTGAGTATCAAGGACATCTTCAGCCTGCCTTGCAGGAAGAGTTCGAATGAGGTTGCTTTATTTACTCAAGCAAAGTGAAACCTAGGAGAGAATATACTTCACCTTATACTGCAACACATTTCAAAAAAGAGTCAGAACAGTATGTGCAAAAAGTAACAACTAATGATATTTGAACAGATGGATTGAAAATAGCTAAATATAAATATATTATTTAGCAACAAGCAGAAGTGGAAAAGGAGACTTAGGAAAAGGCTTCCAGGTTTTGTACCAGAAGGAGCATTTAGGGCAAAGGTCCTTGCTTCAGAAAAATTCAGATATTTCAAAAATTATTAAATATTTATATAGTAGAGTGCATGAAGTATTTGCCTGAAAGAGCAGAGCTCTGTGTTTGCTGACATTCTCGCATCCTTGTTTTTAAGAAAAAATATTGCAGGGAGAAAAAAAAAAAAGAAAAAAGAGGAGAAAATTGCTCTCATATAGTACTGCTGTTTAAACTGCTCTGGATAAAAAAATAAATTCTGCTTATGCTATCTACTTGACTTGAATGTTCAGGGTCAATGTGTTCTGCTCTTTGAACCAAACGGGTTCAGCTGCATTTTTGCCCATACTGCATATGCAGCCTCTTGATCCTTGCTAGGCCACCGAGCCCTTGTGTCTGAATTGTGTGCCAGGTAGTAATATCTGCACTGATTACAAAAATGAAGAAGTAAAAGGTATAGTTAAAATCATGGCACAAGTAGGCTTGGTTTCATATCTCCTACAGAATGAAAAAGTAATTATTTGGGGTTTCGTGCAAATTTTTCCATATCTTAGAAATGATGAATGGTGACAAAAAATGTTTAAATACATTTTTTGTGGAATATGGGAAGATTGGCAAGAGAGGCAGGCTCTGATCTTCTAAGACTGCTTTGACTAGAAGCTGGATTTCCCACTATGTCTTCTGCTGCTGATTTCTACCATACCCATTCAGACATGATCAGAATCCAGATCCATCTATCTGCAGTACTCTTCCCAAATAGCCACATTTGCCTTTGCTTGCATCTTCCACTTCGGCTGAGCTGTAGTGTTGGGTAGAAATTTCTTGTTGAATACAGCAGCACTTCCCTGCTCTGGTGTGTGCCTTTTTTCCCATTGTGCAAATGCAGGATCTGCGACTGCTTGACTGCTCATTTATAGCCTTGCTTCTTGAAGAAATTTGGACCCCATAGAGAGTTTCTGCACATCAGAAAATTGTGGCCCAGCTGATCCCACAAGTCAACTGTTCCTGAAAGGAAGATTACATTGAGAATTACAGAGGGTACTGGCAGAGCTGATTCAGTGCCATGGATTTGTTGCAAAGCGGTTCTCTGGCACATTCCCTCTTCTCTGTTCCCTCTGTCATCTCATCTGCTCAATGACTTCAGTTGTCATCCACCACAGCTCTGCTGGATGCTGCCTCTCACTTCTGACCCTTCTTACTCAGTCCTGGTATTTTCTGCATTTGCTCACCCTTTTCGCAGAACAATTTAAGCTCATACATTCACTGGCAAGCTGAGCCAACACTACTCTGCCAACTACAGGTTCTGATCCGTTCCTTGATCTTTGTATTGGTGCTTCATTACGTATCCACTTTCTCCATGCCGCCTCCTTGCTGGGCTTTATTAAATTTGTTGAATTGCATACAGGAATTAAATTTTACACAAATTTTGTACTGCACAGGCAAAGAGTCATGAATGACTGAGAGGTCTTACCTGCCTCTGCACACCATGAAGAGTGCTTGCCTTCACTTGTTTTTAAGGAGTTCCTGCACTGATAATGTGTGAATACTTCCTGAGCTGATGTATTCCAGTACCTCATTGGCTTGCCCCCTGAAATTTTTTTAATTTCTTTTTTTAGAATCTAAACTGTGTGATGCTGCACTTTGACCACACTCCCTCTGTTAATCATAGCTTCTTTGCATTTAAGACAGCCTGCAAAGGTACTTTTTGCCTCCTACGTGGTTTGAAAACACCCTCTTAAAGCTGCAATAGCATAAACAATATGTTAAGTGATTCTCTAAACCATTCCTTAATGTCAAGAAATAAAATTTATGTGGAATTATGTAGAAAAGATTTATTTTTAATCCATTTTCATCATCAGAAATGTTACAATGAATGTTTTCTATTGTGGTATTTCCTCATTAGCATCTTATGATGCATTTTGTTTCGTATGCTCAAAATGCCTAGTGTTTATATTTTATCTTTATGCATAAGAGAGATGGAAAAAATCATGTGTTTCTGTATGTTTTTGTGATTTCTGCAGTAGAAAAGTTTTATGTAAATAGGCTTAAGTAATGAAGAAACAGATCCAGCCAGGCTTAGCCTTTAAATTCTTCTTGCATAGATTAAATATCAAGATTTCTTTATGTTTGTGACAAGCTGCTAATTAAGTAATAACCTAATAACTTCAAAAATCAGTATTGTTGCTCCAACATTCTCTGACTGTTGCTAATTATAGCACAATTAGTTCTTGTTTTACTGTCAAAACAAGCTCATGAAGTGTTTCTCCTTAATGCTGCTAATATTTCTTAGTCGTAGAGTGGAGTTATGCTTTTCTCTAAGAAATCAAGTATATAATTTGCTCTATATTCTTAAGTGGAGCACAGAGGAACAGAGCTGTAATTCTTTGGTAGCAAACCTAGTATTGCAAAATAGTAGATGAACAATTATAAAGACAAAAGTTTTAATTACAAACAAAACCACTTCTTCAGATGCAATAATCTGCTAATTTATCCAACCTTCTTAGTATTTAGAGACCAGTTTATTTTGTTCTATTTTAAGCTTTTGTGTTTCCAACTTCACTTCCTAACAGAAAGAAACACTGGGTGAATGAAATAGCCTTCTTATATGCAGAAGGAAAATGACATAGAAAAATGGCTGATCTGGGATTTACAAATACTTTTATTCATGCTTTTAAATAGAAGCTATATGCAAAAATCAGTATAAATTTGATGAGATCATAAAAGATCAAATGCAGTTACAGGCTTGCTGGCAAGTCAGGCAAATAATCATTATTCTGAGAAGGGAAACATGCATCAATCTAATCCCTTAAAATAATCTCCAAAACAACTCTAATCCTGAAAATAACTTTTTTGAATTTGTATAAGGATGAAAAACAAAACGAAACAAAAAAATAGGTATTAGGTTAAACGCTTATAATAAAAAATCAGAGTAGATAAAATACCCTAAAGCAGTGGGAGTAATACAATTTTGATTCTTAAACTGTGTTGGTGGCTGATAAATATGTATATATATGCATATATGCATTTTTCTGTCTATCTAAATACCATAAACTGCTTGAAGCATTAAAAGCTTCTCTCCTTACAGAATGAAAAGGTAGTTAAAAAAATAAAATCCAAAATCCTTCTATAGCAGCCTCTCTTTTTATAGCCAATGCATTGACTGGGAGCTTCCCAGAATGTCATCCATACGGTGGCAGTGCCCAAGCAACGGACACAGTATTTTAGTGGGACACATATTTTGAGTCATAGTGAGTACTAACGAATAATTCATAAATTAAAAGATGCTATAAACATTTTAGCAATGCCAAAAACATATATATTTTTTCACCCCAGTTGCATAACTTTACTTTGCTAAGATTCATAGCACAAGTTTCATTCTGTGTCATATTTCAAGATTCTGAAGTTTGGGAAGCCTCTGAAATAGGGAGCAGGATCTAGAGTGACTGCTAACAGTGATTTTTGAGATTTTAATTTCAGTTTCCTGAAATGAGGAGAGTCAATAAAAATATTTGTATTTTATACTAAGGTAGCTGAACTGACTTCAAAAATAACCTATGAGGCACAAATTTAGATATAAACTTTTTGGTTGTGGGATTTTGTTTGTGGTTTTGTTTTTATTTGAAATGTATAGCTCATATTACTAGCTAGATTGTCTATTAACAAAATTAGAATTTTTTCCTAAATATTTTTGCCTGTTTGACAAAATGGGAATGTTTGTGCGTGTTAGGCTGCATAGCTAAAGAAACAAGGAATATTTCAGTATTTAACAAAACCAAATTCTAGTAGATGTTTTTCAGGAAGGTTGTATATAATGTATGTATTTTTGATCTCTGAGATGACTCTGAGTGAAAGAACAGTTAGCTCATTGCATTAGCTGAATGGTTCAGTGCATACAGACCTGATGCTATTTAAGTTATGTTCAGGCTTCACATGAGTAGTTAGCCTGGCATTCCATGTTCTAAGGGTCTCGGGACTGCGCTTTTTAGTTCTTTACGGATTGGGAAGTGTTGTAATTGGTTATTTTTGATTAACATATTACAGTGGACAGTCAGCTTTATTATATTCCATTGGCAGTTCTGCAGTAGTTAGTAGATTGACAACACAACTGTGTCCCTCTTGATTTTCTTCAGCTAGCTCCCTTTACGTCTTTCATGAGGACGGCTTGTGCAGGCTCTGTTAGCATATGAATATCTCTAAAATGTGCACTTACATCCATGTTACTTTATTTATATATGCCAGGATAAACCTCTGCAAAAGCTATGACCTGTCGCAGGTGGTTTTTGCATTCCTAAGGCTTAAAAAGAATTTTCCATCATGAACAAATGAAAAGTGGGTTTCTTCTTCCTTTCTTTTAAAAAGCAGTAACTTCTTAATATAAAAGATGTAGTAAAAGGCATTCGTAAAGTGACAGTGCCATTCAAACTGAAAAGTTTGGGTATTTCTACAGTATCTGTCACCATTTTATATGAGGTGAATAATGACACATTAGTGCATCATATTTGCTCAATAGCATATGACAGGAACTTTGTGCTAATGCTGCTAATCAGAATGAATCTCAGTCACTTTGTGCTCATGCTGTAGTCACACCTACAGAAATTCACAACAGGAACTGAGTAATGTAATAACCTCACACTAAGGTGCAGTGCCAGGATTGAACTAAAAGCTGGAGAGCACTAAGCTTCCAGAGGGAGCAGCCAATTAACACATTTTGCAATGTGGTCTTGCTGTCATAGTATGAGAGGTTTATTTTCCACTAAATGGAAAATATTCAGGCTCCTTAAAGGCTTGGGTATTCTGTGCTGCGCCATATTTCCTGAGAGGGGAACAATTAGGCAAAATGCTTGTCATTCTCTGAAGTCTTAAAATATTTCATTTCTAGGTGACGCCAAATGTGTTTTAGTTTCTTATTCATCAATTAGAATGGTAATGGATAGAAAATTATTTTGTTATTTAGATCTGAGAGAGTTCTGCTTTCCTCCTACCTAATATTTGTTCTTTTTTTTTTTTTTTTGGGGGGGGGGGGGGGGCGGGACATAAAATTAATAGAGCATATTAGAGCACTTTGTGTATTGTTCATATAATACTGAAATTTGTATGGTGAGAATTTTTTTTCCTTTAAAGACTTTCTCTGGACACTCAATAAGCAATTCCTTTCCATCTGATGTATCACCTTCCTTGTAAGACATTTCCTTTCCCTGTGTTAAGCCTGGTAGATCTGGTATGGAGTGGACATCATGGATTTTCCTGTATCTTATGAAAATACACATGATGATTTGCAGAGAGAGGCAGAATTTTATTAATACAGTATTTGAAAAGTAAATAATGGTTTTTAAAACTGTATGTAATACTTTTTTGAAATAGAAAGTGTTTAAAGTGGGAAAGTTGTTGACAGTAAGAGCTCAGGAGATTTTGTAGAAGGAGGTATTTATATAGTTCATGAGAACAGCCACAGTCAGGCTGGTAATACCATGCCAACCTGACTGGTAATCCAGATTTTCCACGAATGTCATAGCACCCTGACAGTGTCAGTTTAAGTACATGGGTTGTCCCTTTGCTTCTCCCTTCCCAAGTTCCCTTCTTGTTTTTCTACAGCTTTAATATGTGTATTTGGCAGCCAATTTTTAGGATAGTGATACAGGTTTTCAGTTATTGAGCAGATCAATCTACTGACTACTGTGTTGTTAGAGGCTTTCTCTAGGTGAAATTGCTGACCTTGTCCAGAGCATTGGAGCAGGCTTCAAATAACAAGGCTGCACCGCGTGAAGTCACAGAATGGTCTGGGTTGAAAAGGACCATAATGATCATCTAGTTTCAACATCCCTGTTATGTGCAGGGTCTCCAATCACCAGACCTGGCTGCCCAGAGCCACATCCAGCCTGGCCTTGAATGCCTCCAGGGATGGGGCATCCACAACCTTCTTGGGCAACCTGTTCCAGTGCACCCACTGCCCTCTGTGTGAAAAACTTTGTCCTAATATCTAACTTAAACCTCTACTGTTTCAGTTTAAAACCATTCACACTTGCCCCATCACTGTCCACTCTTGTAAACAGCTGTTCCACTTCCTGTTTATAAGCTCCCTTCAAGTACTGGAAGACCACAATGAGGTCTCCCCAGTGCCTTCTCTTCCCCAAGCTAAACAATCCCAGTCCCCTCAAACATTCCTCATAGGAGAGGTGCCCCAGCCCTCTGATCATCTTAGTGGTCCTCCTTTGGACCCCTTCCAAGAGCTCTATGTCCTTCCTGTACTGGCGGCCCCAGTCCTTCTGGTGTCTTTGAAGAAGAACATCAGCAGGACAGGTAGGGAAGCCTTGCTGTCTGCACTGTGTTTTTTTCTGGGAAGACTTCTCATTATTGTTAGGTCATCAGCCATTCATAGATCCTTGTCTGACAGGAGCAGCACCTTTATCAGGAGCTGCTCTTTAACTGCAGTTGTAGCCGTACAGCACTCCCTTAGGGACCTGGCCACCCTGCCTGCTCTAGCTAATAAAAGTGACAATGTAATCTTGCAGTTTTGGCTTGTAAGTTTCCCAAGTACCAGTTTATTATGTAGGTGCGGGCTGGAGATCTGCCTGTTTTTGGCCGAACTCTTTACGTGCAATGTGGAAGTGGACACTCAAAGATCTAGAGTTCAGGGGTGGACTAGGAAGGAAAAAAGCATAGCTGCTTGCTTTACTTTGTACTAGGGACTGAAGAAAGCTGTTTACAGAGCTGTTTCTAATTCATTCCAAGAACTGTAATAAATAATTGACTATTGAAAGAGGGTTTTCCAGGGATGTTAAGAAATAAAGGAAAGTTTTCTTAATGAGACCATATGTATGAGAACAGAGACATGGCCTAACACCTCCTCTGTAATGGTAAGTTTTGAAGTGCATACTCTGTGTAGTGGTTTAGAGAAGGCATACAGCCCCTAGCTTTGAACAAGTTATTTCCCCAGGAAATGCTCATCAGATAACGGCACTGTGCGCTTCCAATGAATCAAAAACTATACAGTGGTGGAATGAATTGGTTTTGTCCCTGGTTCTTTGAATTTTGTGTGTCTAAGCAAATTTTCAGGTACTTCGACACTGTTAAAAAGGGAATGACCTTGATTCAAGTCCTAGTAATTAGGTTTATATGGGATGAAAATGGGTTAGTCTTCTCATACCTAATTGTTTCAAACTAAAATCTGGACACCGGTCCTGATTCTTGTAGCACTGCTGAAATACCACCATTCTCTGTTGGAGAAACTGGCATTTATACACTGTTGTTTTCAAAATCTTATGTTTTATAGAAACAAAGAGCAGTTGAAGAACAATACACCATTTTAATATAAGCCATCTCAGATAATTTGTATTATGTAAAGAAAGTGTAAGGTTCTTTTATAGAAAATCTCTTGCATTTCCATCCAGATTTGTTCTTATTTCTGCTCTGAAAGTTATGCAATATGATTGACATTTTTAGTAGCTGATAGTGAAAAGCCTGTTGATGGTAAAAAGTATTTGAAGTGAAGCATGCAACTAATATTGAATTTGCTCAGATAAAGTTCTATTTCTTACAGAGAAATTATGAAAGCTTCTGATATCATTCCCAGTAATAGAGGAAGGTTTGTTAGCATCAGGATTAGTGACTGAAACGAAGGTCTTAAAGGTCGCCAAGGGAGTAGTAGAATCACTGTCTGAACTTCTGCTGTTAGATTTTAGCTATTAGTGTTTGAATTATTGAAAAAAGAGAACAGTAAAATAACAGATTTTTTTCAAAGCTCTCACTGTAATGTGTGCATTTTATCTGCTTATTTAAAAAAGTAAACATACTTTTCAGTAAATGTTATTGTGTTAAATATTTAATTCAAATCTATTAATATGTGTAAGTATATTTAGTTCATAAAATAATGCACTCTGCAATTTTAAATTAGTAGTGATTTGTCAACAGCACATATTTCATTTTTCTTGCCCTCAAAAGACAAGAAGACAAACATTCCCGGTGGCATCTTTCACTAAATTTTTCTGTGTCATATTTTACTGTTAGCATATATCGTGACAGGTTAGTTGGTAATACTGAAAGAATGCTCCAAAGGAAATTATGTTAGCCTGAAGTTTTCTGGCCCCCTAACAGTGTTTTCACTTCTGCTTTAACACCTAACTTAAATGTAAGTGTAGATTTTGTAAGTGTAGATTTTCAGCTGTGTTTAATTTTTAATATATGGTTAGGTGCAAAAAAACAAAAACAACAACAACAAAAAACCACCCAAACTTGTGCGAATATCTTTGTGTGCTCTAAAACAAAGCATTGCATTAAAATTGTGCAAGTCATGCAGCTACTGCCTGTTTTGAAAATTATGTAGCATTCTTGCTCAACAGAGGTAAGATAAGTTCAGTTTGGAAACAACTGAAAACTCCCATCTCTGATATCAGTTGCAGTGCTAGCTAAAGTAGGAGAAATTTGTAGGCAAAATCCACTACTTTGAACTCTTATCCTTTTCTTATTGACTAGTTCAAACCTCTCTTCCTACATTCTTCACAATCATTATACTTCAGTTACACTCACACTTCTCATTGACTGAGTGGTTAAGAAGAAAGATAATCTCATTGCTAATTTGAGTCCTTTTGTCTTTGACTTTTTAGATATTTTGTAATAAATTGCTTTGATAAGACTAATATGGACCTGTGGTATTCTAAGGAAATTCTGATTAACTGTCGTCTGGACAGTTAATCAGATGAGTATCTGGACACCTGCAGCTGGTACAAAAGGAGAGGGAGAACAAGGAACCCAAATCCTCCCTCCTTTACGTTATCTTTCTCATAAAACTTCATTTCTAACTTTGGAGCCTTAATAAGCTCTTTGGTAAATAGTATTTATCCTAAACCAAATGTCTAATATACACGTCCAGCCCACCTAAGAATGAAAACAAAGTCTCTCATTACGTTACAAGTTTGTATTTATAGGATGCAAACAACACTCTAAATAACCAGGCAAGAAAGAATTTAGTGTAGTAACACTAGTGCTGTAATGATTACTGCACGTTTTTTATAAGTTTTGACGTTTACAATTTAAATGGTTAAAAAGCACAGCCTCACTTGCTGGATTTCATTGAAAAAAAAATCAAGTGATCTGAATATAGGAGAAATACTAGTCAATTGTTTATGGATCGCTAGCATTTTTTTTTCCTGTTTTGTCTGAACAATTCTTTAATTTTTTTCAGAAAAGCCCAGAAGGCTTCACAAAATTATGTATGTGACTTTCCACCGATAACTGAAAACCAGATAAGGTTGCCACTGTTACATACAAGAACAGATATAATGTTATTTACTGATGTCTGACCAATATCCGTTCCAGTCTCAGAAATCAGATAAATATGGACTGAGCATAGGCCTGAGAGAGCTAGGGCTGTTCAGTCTGGGGAAGAGAAGGCTCTGGGGAAACCTGAGAGTGACCTTTCAATACGTAAAGAGGACTGTAAAAAAAAACAGGACAGACTCTTTAGCAGGGTCAGTTGTGACAAGAGAAGGGGAAATGGTTTCAAATTTAAAGAGGAAAAATTTCGAATGAATATAAGGAGAAATTTTTTACAATAAGGGTGGTGAGGCACTGGAATAGGTTGCCTAGAGAAGTGATGGATGCTCTGCCCCTGGAGACAATCAAGATCAGACTGTATGGGGCTCTGAGCACCTGATCTAGCTGTAGGTGTCCCTGTCACAGGGAAGTTACAGGGGAGTTGAGTTTGAGTTCCAGCTCAAACCAAGTTATGATTCTGTGAAATCAGGTTTCCTCCTGCTATAAATTCCTACTCTGGAATAAGTTTATTGCCTTTAAAAATCAGAGCTGGAAAGGAAAATGCACAGTTTACTAATTACTGATTAGTTATTTGGGTATAATAAGCAGATGCATGTGACTTAAGAGAACATTTTATTCTCTTTTCTACCCAGATGACTTTTTAGTGGTGCCATACAGGGTTGGGTCTTTTCTTACCTACATTAACTTGCTGCCATACAAACACCTAAGCTCATTTTCTAGATGACTGTGATTGTTTTTTTTGTCCAAGCAAGAGTTAGCCTAGATATTATCATAAAAAGGAGGGGGTAAAAAAAGACAATGTTATAAAGGATAAAGTAATGAAGATCAAATTAAGTAAGATATATTTAGCTCCTGCATTTGATTTATCACTAGTTTGTGGAAAACAGTTTCTCCTGGAGACAAACCATGCATCTTATGTCTTAAGATGGAACAAGAGCTTCTTCATTTCTCAAGTAAAATTGGAATTGAGTCAAATTTTACATTATAATGGAGATGTAAGTCAAATGAATGTGTGTCCCCGCTTGGACAAAATGTGATTTTTCACTGTGCATCTAAGAAGGATAAGAGACATTTTTATGGCTGCAGCCTGGATGGATAATTACCTCTTACATATCCTCCAGGAAGCAAAACAGAACGGTGGCCACAAGATCACTACAAATATCTTTTGAGACATTTAAATTCCCATGATAATTTTGGGGGGTTTTGTATTTTTTTTTTACTGACCTCAGAGAACATTTTTATGCTAATGAGTTTTTTAAAAACAGTAGGGAAGACTTTTCAGTCATTCTCACCTTTTTGTTGTCCTTTTGTAGAGAGTCTCCTTGAAACAAAATGACCTTTCTGTTTTTGTTGGAATTTTATTCAAAGCTCTTTCAAGATTTTTTTCCAGAGTAATTGAGGCTGATAGGGATCTTTACATCACCTATTTGGCAATAGGGTGACAGTTTCTTTGTCCACCACTAACCTTCCTTCTCTCTTCCTTATCTCTGGTGAGGGCTGCTTAATTCAAGTCACCGCTTCTGAAAGATATCTATAGCCCAGTTCTTTATTGATTTTTTTGAAAGATTTGACCTATTACAATTTCCCTGCCAGTGAGTTAACCTTCTTGCCTGAAGGTGAATTAGAATGGAAACCCACGTTTCTAATTTCTTGAGTGAGGTAGCCAAAGGAGCTGTGCTAAAGTGCTATGATGTTAAGTCAGTCTTTTAAGTTGATAAGATTTGTTATTTAGCACGATGAGCCTCCTTTGGCTGTGTAGCAATAGATCTTTGCTCATTTTGCAGTTGCTTTCTCAAACTGTTTTAAAATGAATACTGTTATATCACACTCTCAGATTCGTCACTTTTTCTTGAAGTTCTCTTGTAAAGTTGCACCGAAGTGAATCAAAGAAACCAAGGCAAAGAGACTTAACAGCAGAAGTTTTATTACCATTAAGCAGGTATTCTTATTGGCAGTGCTGAGGTAGCATTGGGATAAATGTTCCAAAAATGTTCCACCAGTTGATCATTCATGAACAAATTATATTTTTACATATGTTACATATTCATTATATTTCCCAAATCATTATCGTCTCCACTCACAATGATTGCCCAACAGATAGAGCTTTATTTAGTGGTCTCTGAGGCCATCTCATGATGGTCCATTCATTGTTCCTTCAGTGGTCACCTTCAACACAATGGTCCTTATCTTTAATCTGCTGACTCACTTTCCACATCTGGCTTATTTCCATGTGAGACACCACGCAAAGACTCAATTTGTCCCAAAGATTGCTGTGAAATGCAGGAACAACCAGAGAAGTCTCTGCACACACAGATAAGAAAGACAAAGGGGAAAGTCTCGCATTCTAGGCATTTTTGGCCCTGCGTGAGGGCATTTAGTTTTTCAATTGTTCTGTATTTCATTTGCCTTGTTAAAGTAGAACAGCCTTACAACATGCCTCCTCATCTACAATACTACATTGGAGTTATTATCCACAACATCCAAAGGCTACTATAGTGTTGCAAGCAACTATTAATCATATTACACAACAATTCAGTGGCTATCCTTATAAGGCTATATTAATAGAATATTTTGTGTAATTACATCTTCAAATCACAAGAATTTGTGTCCAATGAATAAAAAACAAAACTGAGGGAAGTTAAGTAAAATATTCAGTTACCTAAATGTTTGACCTAATATGACAGTATAATTTCAATAGATTTGACAAATTAATCTGATTTGTTTTGCAAACAGCATTTTCTAAATGCAGTTTTGCTAATTCTGTCTGCATTGGTTTCTTAATAAGTGCTTAGTGTCCTAAAAGCTCTACTAAGGTGATTGATCAGATAACCATATCTCTCCCTATATATGTCTTGTCCTTTAAATCAAACTTGTATATGGTCTATGTATATGCTCTAATGCCTTCTCTATCTTTCACCATCTCTTAACTGTTTCCTCCAAAACAGTTGACAAAATGTTTTGAAATCTACATAATATATAAGGTGGTAGTTTAAAAAATAAATAATATATAAAAACATTTCCACCTACTATTTGGAGATGAAGTCTGTCAAGATTTAAAAAAAAAAAAAAAAAAAAAGCAATATTTCTAGAAATATCTATTAAAATTCTGGTGTTAATGCTTATAAAATAACCTCAGTAATATATCTTCAGAAATCAAAGATAGTTCTAGCAAAGGAAACGTAAGCATTTTTTGTGCTAGAGCAGAATACAATAGCAGAGGTCAGCCCCTTCGTCCCTGTTTTCTGTTTCTTCAGCGCATGAGTGGAATTTTAAGAAATTACTAACATTCTTGTGATACACTTCTAAAAATACCTGTATAATTTAAAATTTTTGCACTAGTGATCTGCTTCATTTTTAATAGCACACGTTGGATTCTTGTAATAGATCAGTGTGATAATGCCAGGTTACATCATGTATTTTTAAGCAGATGTTCCTGCTGTGATTAACAGGGAGTTCTCTTTAAAAGCCATAGTTATATCATGGTCTGAGATGCTAAAGTGACACATTAATATTTCATAGAAATTATTCTTTATTTCTAAAGCAAAAATTTTGACAAAAATATATTTACATAGAAGAGTTTATTAGATATTACCAACATCATAAAAATAGACAAAAGCTCTTTCTTTAATACTTTTGTGCAACACATTTGCCAGATGGAAATAAGTAATATTCACTTTTTAAAATTAATTATTTATCTCAGTTGTCTCTGGAATTAAAATGATCAGTTGTAAAGTGCTCAAATTGAATCCATTATTTATTTTGCATATGATGCCATGACTATTTTCATACTGTCCTAACAAGACTTCCTCAAAACAAATATAAAGCTACTCCCTCTCTGATCTGCACTGGCATCTGAACTTTGAATATGTACTCATAGCTTAGTTGGTTTTCACTATATGGACCTATGGGAAGGAAAATACTACGATTTTAAGGGAAAGTTGCCACTGAAAATGGATTTCACAGGAATTCGGCAAACTGCAGATGATAATGAATAATAAATGAACAGAGAATATGCTTGAGAGAATGTGTCTCAGCAAGACATAAAGTCTTAGTGCACTTCAAAAGATTTATGACTTGATTATTATTTCAGTCCAATACATAGGCAATTTAAATAATGAAATATTTGAAGGTTATATATATATACATATATACATATACAATTAAAATATTCTGTAATGTTCTGTACTTAGAAAAGGCAGTTTCATTAAACTTTGCTTGAATGAATTAAGAAAAAAAAAGAATGAAGACAGATCAGAACATTTTCTAAGCTGTATTCATGAAGTTCAGGTCTTCTATTTTCTTTCATTACTGGCAAAGAAAACAACTGTAAAGAATCTAGAGATATGAAAAATCTTCTTACATGATCCTTGAGTGTCTTTTAGCTTTCTTATGACTAGGGAGGTAGAGTGAAGATGCAGAGAAATATGTACACTATGAATAAGTCTTCTGTGAAGAGTAAGAGAAAGGGGCAGTTCCTATCTGGAATTCTTGCTCTGTTATGAAAACCCATTGTGCAACAGAACTAGGATTTAGAGTGAAATGCAAGGGAAAGATATTGAGTAAACCATATGCCTGCAGAAAGAAAATGATGGAAGGTGTATTCACCTCATGCTTTGCTGCTGCTTCATACTTTATTGCTATTTACTTCATGCGCGCTGTTTTTCATTGATATATCTAAATGAGTTTTAAAATTTGATATTGTTGTCCTTGCTTTATGCAGGAGAAAGTGTAGTGCAAGGAGACAAAAAAATGGTGCACGTAGATCACCTAGCAGGCTCTGAGTTCAACCTAAATCTTTAGCTGACTTTATGCAACTCAATTAGAAACTGCCCACTAGCTTGTCTATTTAATGTTATATCACACAGGAAGTCCGATCCTTTAAAGAAGTCAGTGCCCACAGATATTACATGTAATTTCTGATATCTGTCTGATGCATCCTAGTTGAATGCTCTGTGAAAAGCTGTTGCAGTACATTTCTTCATATCTCACCCAGGGAGGTTTTTGGTTTGTTTGCCCTTGGCAAATGCAGGCACAGTAGGACTGCACACTGAGTTCTGGCACCAGTGCCACGGCCTGTGCTGATGGATGTGCCCTGTGGTAGCAGCAGTCCCTCAACCAGCACTTCTGGCTATCAGCAGCACAGCAGGAGGTTGTGATGAGCAAGGGGAAGTAATAAAAGAAACAGAAAATGAGACACTGGCATAAGAACAATACTACTTGCTTGGTCTTAATGCAAACTGAAACAGAAATGTTTGATCTTCACTTTTTAATGCATCAGCCTGCGTGTACTGAAGAAAATCACATTTAACAACTGAAATGGCAACGTTATTCATGAACTGATTTAAAGTCCCTGTAAAGTGTTCAATATACCAGACTGTCATGCAATTGCATTGAACTCTGTATGAAAGTAAACTGTCCAGTAATACCCAGCAATTAGTGCTACAACATGCGCTGATGCATAAATGTCATCAAAAGGAGTATTGGTGCTTTTGCAGCTGATCTAATTGGGGTTCACTCTCATGGAAAGTGAGGAGCAAGACTGAGTTTGAATTAGTGCAAGAAATCTCAATCTCCACGTATGCTCACAATGACCGTTACAGTTTCAGTTAAAATACATTGAATTTGCTTTGCTGTTTGTGGCTGGCTTGAAGGTAAAATGCTGACAGGGAAAACAGGGAACCTGGGCTCAAAACAAAGGGTAAAACCTCAAATTAGTCTACACAAATTAAATTTTTAATAGGCAGTGGAACCTGAATTGGTTTTCTCAATAATGTGTTCCTTTCAGGTAGATTCTAATGCAGGGACACAGGTAAGAATAATTTGTGGTGATAATTATAGAACTTTTGCTGTAAGATACTAATATTTACTCCTGACTGTAGTCTCTCTTAGTAAAACTAATCTGTCTCACGACTGTCTCAGCTCACGTTCCCTATCAGTGGGTGAACAATCCAATGCTTGGTGAATTCTGCTTCACAGTGATAGAAGAGCTGACATTGAAGGATCAAAAAGCAATGTCTCTATGAACGCGTCTACTCCTGATTTACTCCTGATTGTAGTATCTACTACTGATTTCACAGGTTTTCTCATAATTGCCTTGGTGTTTATTGTTCATGGCATTGAATAGTTTTGTTTTTGGTTGTTTTGTTTTTTTTTTTTGCCCAGTGCATCAGAAAAAATTAGGTGAATATGGTGTATTTCCTAGTAGCTTTGTACAGGGGGGAAAAAAGGAACAACAAATCTTTAAGTTTCAATTATTTCTAAAATTTGTATCAATGTTTCTATAGTGATGTGTGTGCTGAAAATGCTGGGAAGCTGTGTGAGTGCCAGGGAATGCATCATACTCACCTATACATTCTTCAACCTTCTGCCTTTCATTGCTATAGGACACAGGCAAAGGGCTAGGAAGGTCTTTGTTCTGACCATGTATAGGCCTGTTACGTCCTAGAAGAGATGCAGAGCAGCTTTTAAGAGTTAGTAATCAGAAAACAAACCAAAACAAAACAGACATGTGGGAAAGATGCAAGCAAAGGTTAATGAAGTCTTTCATCTAATTTATGAAGCCTATGAGAGTGTTACTGTGTTTGCTAATCATGTTGCCAGAAGAGCATTATCTGGCAATTCAGCCAGCACTGAAACTAGACAGAAAACAGGAAGAGTTGGAGGAATACACTGGTCTGGTTTAACGCCACTTATAATGAATCTAAGAAATGTTCATGAATAAGCTTTATGTGTAAACAGTATAAAAGAAACTTGGCATTGGTATCTTACAATATCAGAAGTATTATTGCACTATGACTACAGGCTCAAAGCAATGTAATTGCTTTGTAGAACATAGCAGCTCTGTTTCTCCTTAGAGCACGCTGCTTCAATTCAGTATTCGTTTGTTGTGTTCATTCAATATTCATTTTCTCTGCTACAGTTTTCTATGTAAATGAGAAATGAATAGTTAGAGGAGCTGATGATAAAAAGCTAAAAAATAAAAAAAAGTTTGGAGAAAGAACTGATTTAAAATCTGAATAATATTTTGAGAACTAGCTTAAGTTTATGGTAAGCGTAAAGGAAAAGATGTTATTACAGGTTATGGCAGTAACAGAAAGCCAGATAGTTCTGCACTGTGAGCTGTAAGCCTTTCATGTTTGCATACATGCTAGAATGTACTTCAGGTTATGATATTGCACCACTGCTGCTAGCTGGAGGCTCTGAATACTTCTGGTGCACATAATGATTTTCAGGGTGCTAGGCTTGCATCCATTCACATTACTTTGAGAAGAACTATGGTATGTGATATGCAAAGTATGAGCTCCATTGCAGTTTATTTAAAGATTCAAATTTGTACAGACAGAGCAAGAGAATAAATATTAAAAAGTGGCAAACAGAAGGAAGTTTGTTCGAAGGCTGAATTAAGTTTTCAGACCTGACTGTATAGGGAAGAATAAGAACAAAAGAAAGAAATAACTGAGACTGTTTTGTTTCTTTACGTATTTATTGTAGGAACTTTTTATTCTTTTTATCTTTGTAACAGATGAAAAAATATTTCCCCTCAGCACTGAGAAAGCAATTGAAAAAGAATTTATTTCTTTTTCTTACGGACAATATGACTTTGTTTTAGAGACACAACTTTTCTAATACACAAAAAGAGTACTTGCTGGATTGAAACAAGGAAAATTTGGTTCATAGAAGCATAGGAATTGTAAGGCATATCTGGAGTCATTGGACTATCATTGAGTCCAACCCCCTGCTAAATCAGGTTCTCTACAGAAGGTTGAGAAGTAAAGCATCCAGATGGACCTTGAATACTACCAGAGGAGGAGACTTCACTGCCTCTCTGGGCAGTCACTGTCACCATTAAAGAAGTTCTTTTGCATGTTTATATGGAATTTTCTGTATTCCATTTTTTCCCATTGCTCCTTGTTCTGTTTTGCGCACCACTGAAATGAGCCTGGCCACATCCATGTGACTCTCACTCTTTAGATGTTTATAGACATTGATGAGACCCGCTCTCAGTGTTCTCCAAGCTGAACAATCCCAGATCTCTCATCCTTTCCTCATACAGGAAATTTTCCAGGCCCTTTAACAACTTTGTCGCCTTTCACTAGACACTATCTAAGAGAACCCTGTCTGCTTTGAATAGGAGAGCCCAGAACTAAACACAGTAGTCCGGATGTGACCTCACCAAGACACAGTATAACGGGAGGATCACCTCCCTTCACCTGCTAGCCATACTCTTTTTAACGCACCCCAGAATACCATTGGCCTTCTTGGCCATAAGGGCATACTGCTTATTCATAGCCAACCTGTTGTCCACCAGGACACCCAGGTTCTTCTCCTCAGAGCTTCTTTCCAGCAGGTCAGCTCCTAACCTGTACTGGTGCCTGTGTTTCTTTATCCCCAGGTGCAAGATTTCATACTTGCTCTTGATGAACCTCAACAGGTTCCTCTCTTCCCAGTTATTCCAGGAATTTGTGAGGTTATAATACTAAACTGTCCAGTTAGGGAAACAGTAAGTGTAATACATTTTGTGATTTTCAATGTCAGAATTTTGACTGGTACAGTTTCTCTTTAAGCTTATTTCATATGTTCTGCATTCATAATTTTAAATGACATTTCAAAACAAGGTGATGAATTATGTTATTTACTGTACTGTTAATAGTCTTAGGAACATCATGTCTATTTTCCCAATGGATTTTAATAGGGAAAAAACAAAAGTGCATAGACTTATAAAATACCTTAATAATTATATGCAAAGGTGCACAGTTAGAAAGATTTCTAAATAGCTAATTTTTCAGACTTTGAAGTTTGCCTTTATCTCATTGTTTGAAAGTATGCCTGGAAGGTTGGGGGAAAAAAGGGAAATTTGCATTTTAGATTCATATATATTGCTGTATTTTTAATGTTAGTTTTTGTATTTCCTTGTTAACCTAGGGAATGGAAAGAACTTGCCCTTCGGATTCTGAAATTGAACGGCAGTGTCTTATACTCTCAGGAAATAAAAATTTTGACCTAGGTGTCATATCATTTGTAGGCATATTTGATTCTCCATTATCTTCCTCTGAATCTCAGACATTGCTGTGCTTTATTCTGTTAACCTCCTTTCCTTTTTTATCTCCCCTCCATATTCAGAATCCATTTTCTTTGATGCAAACACTGCCTTGTGTGTTCTTTTCAACCTCAGACATCTGGGAAAGACAAAAGCTTTGAATAGAAACAGTCAAGGTGATCCATAGCACTCCAGTATGGGAGTTGCTGGCACACGGAGCGTGCAGCAAGTCCTACAGATACCAGGGAGCTCCCCATGGGTGGGAATAATGTGAAAACAAAGGTTTTGTTTATCAGTGTTCTGCTGCCTTGGTACTCTTGATAGTATAATTTATCAAATCTGTGTTTGCAAACACTAACAGCTTGTCGTGTTGGCACTATCTATCTATCTATCTAGTAAAAGAAAGTATCAATAATTTATCTAGAATTACAGCATTTTGCTGTATTACCTATCATTGTAATAGGCAGCGCATCTATATTAGTGAGACCGACTTTCCTGTTTAGACTTTTATGATTAGCTGCTTTCTGTGACAAAAATACTTTTTGCAGCAGTAGTTGTTTATCCTATGTCCCCACAACTGCATAAAGCAAATGTAGACAACATAGCTGTGCTGTATCAACTTACACACGATTATTGCATTTCAGTGTAACAGAGTGAATCTGCCAAATGATTCTGGCTTCTACTCCGATCCGGTTCTATTCTCAGTGGCTTGCTGCTGTTCATTCTGCTCCTTGATGGTTCTGCTATCAGGAGCTGTAGTTTGCATTTGTGGTCGTCTCCTGAGTCCTTCAAAGTCTCTTTGATCTGTGTCTTTCTGACCCCTCTTGAGATTTGCTGCTTACTCTTGAGCTGGATCTTGTAATACTTATGTCCCTCTGCCTCCCAGCCCTCTGTCATCCACTTAACCTTCCTGGCCCTCTTCACAGTCTTCTTGTAATACAAAGAAAATTTAAGGTCTCTATTACTGTGTGCTAGCTTGTTTCTAAACTTACGAAAAGTAGATTTCTGCTAATCAGTCTCCCAGTAGTCTCTCTAAATACAATCCTCTCAAAATACTAAAAAACTAATCTGCTCGTTGTCTTGTGCAGTCAGAGTCTCTCTGGCATTAAACTATTAATGCTACTTACAGACACCAAACCAGTAATACAAATGGGTCAAAACCAGTTCTTGCTAAAAGTACGGCAAAATTCAGCTGAAATCACATTTGTTAATAATGAGAGTAACATCTTGTTTTGATGCTTTTAAGACTTTCATGGTTGCAAGTTTGGTTTCTTTGGGGCTTTATATTTTTATACTTGTATGGGGAAAAAAGCTTAAGGGATTTTCACATACCCTTATTTGCCCGGGCTCAAAGCTCAAATATTTTTTTTTCTTTCAAATAGTGTTAATTTTAATATCTGAAATAATATATGAGATAACAAACAGATAACAAGTTGCAATAATAGCTTTATTTCAACTCAGCTGCAAGGTTATTGTTGTTTTAGTGAGATATTTGTCTTGATTTTTGACTCCATCACAATCAATTCAAGGAATTTCAGTATAAACTTGTAGCAATGGCTAATTCACTCCCTTCCCTGCTCCCTAACAAAAATAAATGTTAATCCTTCAGAAGCTTAGGAGGAATCTTAATATTGTATTCTACAGTAATCTCTTTAGAAGACAAAGAACTACAAATGACATCTTAAACTCACTATGACTTCAGTGGCAACTCCCAGCAGCAGAAACGACACAAGCTTCCAATTTATTTCTGTATTTACCATTTGTCAAATGCCAGTTAAGCAACATGCAGATATATTATGGTGTTTTCTGGGGACAAGTGCAGCCCAGTCCAGGTAAAGCGTGACACATCCATCTAAATCTGTTTAAAACAAAATCCCAAGAAAGATTACTTCGTGTTCACAGCAACAGCTATCTCCCCAGTGCCAAACATGTATCATGTTGTCTGCTTGTAACTGGATCAATGCACGGCAGGGAGAGCAACTGTGTGTGACAACTGCTGCTGTGGAAAGTAGAGAACCTAAGGAATATTCATAAAGAGCAAATTAAAACATTATATGAGGCTTTGATTAAGCTCGACAGCTTTCCTAAAGAGTTTCTATTGTTGTTACTAGTGCTTAGCAGCAGCTGAGGATTTGTGAAAGAGCAGCTGCCTCCACCCCCCTGCAGCCTTCATGAGATGGTGGTGGTTGAAATCTATGTGGGATGTTTTGCTGTTCTTTCTCTTTCTTTGCAGAATTGCATATCTATGCTATATAAGCTTCTGCTAGATTATCTTTTCCCAAAAATTTGTGTATAAAAATGTCTGCAGCCCATGTTGAACACAGATTGACTTGCTCCTGGCTGTAAGTCTGTCTGTACTCCTGTTCTCTTCAGTCTTGTGTATCAATTTCAATCTGCAGATCAGTTGTATACATAGGAAAGTGTGTAAGTACTGCCTATAATAATTTTTTATTACAAAAATATGTTGCAGGTATTCTGTACTTGATTATCTCATACCTCATTTTGATCATTCAAAATCTCTGTCTTTGCTATTTTTTTCATCACATGTTGAGAATCTTCTGTGCTGTCTTGACCAGCAGGCAAAGGAATAATGGAAATGTGTGCTGGGTGCTTTCTCTTCAATCTATGGCAATGAAAACAAAAATGACAGTGGATTAGGATTACTTTGCAGTGCATTTTTTTGTTAGTTGCACCAAATTGCAAAGCCACTTTACTCAGTTCAGAGACATTTATTTGCCTGCTTTTCTGTGATTATTTTCAAATGAGCTGCGTTTGGCATTGACCCTTGCAATGTCTTTGAGCATACTTAAGATATGAATTAGTTTTGTAGGCTGTTTTTTTCATCAGGAGAGAGTGATGTGTATCTGAAAAGGGAACTGCAGATGATCCTATCACTTTTTGCATGGTCTAAATTGCAAATGTATGGCAGCATGAATCCTCTGGTAGGTGCTTATGGTTAAGGAAAGTGATTCCTAGTTCTATAATCAGATGTGGAATAACTTAATGGAAAATTTTAAAGTTGTGTGCAGGTGAAAGCTGACAGAACTTTTGATTAATTTACATTTCAGAAATTGCTCTCTAAAGGAAATGAAAAATTATTTGCTATTTATCAGAATAATTTTGAGCAAAGTTTCTGTTCTTATTGTTAGAAATGCTCACCTCCATTTTATTTTCCCTTTTTTAGAGAAAGTAACAAAATGGGAATTCGTCTTCCTGTCCCTTCCTTCCTTCCCCTCCTTCATTCATCATTAAGACAACTAGGTATTCTGAAATAAATTCGCTGAAGGTTAGCTTAAAACTTGCTCTTATTTTGAATAAGCGCTGAATATAAAAGTGTTTCTTCTTCTTCTTCTTCTTCTTCTTCTTCTTATTATTATTATTTTATAAATATTCTCCAGAACCCCAAGCAGAATTGTGGCTAGTTGTGAAGAAGAGTACCTCTTTCAATTTTTTTTGCTCCTTGGTGTGATATTTCTCAAATAAGTAGTTGGTAAAAACCATGTCATTAGGTAGGGGGACAGTGAGCATACAAAGAAAAAGAAAGTTTGAGAGAGTGAGGGGTATGTCGGGGAGTAGATGGCCAAACTGTGGGAGAAGAGAGATTTCTGGGAACTGAGGACAGAGTTTAATGCCTCTGGTCACTGTATAGATTAAAAACACTGAGTCACCCCTGAGGTTCAGCAAGCAGGAGAATTGTGTACAAGTCTTTCTTGCTTTTGCTTTCAGCTTTCTTTCCCTCCTCAAGTTTAATTTTCTGCTCAAATGAAAATTGATTTGGTTTAGTGTGGAAGCCCTTTAGACCTTTAAGGAAGCTGACAGGAGAGATCCTAACCAAGTCAACCCAAACCAGAAGGGCGTAGTAAAGTGAAAATTTAAGATGCTGGAATATTTATAGCATTATAGTCTAAACAGGTTATTTTGAATGTAAAATTAGGTATCAATTTCTATGTAGATAAAGAGGAGGATCCAATACAATACTAATATTAGCAGTACGTTTATAAACCTACATAAATTTAGAGGTACTCCTTAGTTGTTTTCTCACAGGACCACATCAATGTTGTTAGCTGGTGCTCATTGACATGCTTTTATAAATTTGCATACTACTTCATAACAAAATCAGAACACAGACATTTAATCTGTCATGCATCTCATTGTTATTTTGGATGGAAAAGCCTATTCTAAAAAGAACATTCTTTTATTTCTTTCCCAATTTCCACACTTGCAGTTTTTGATATTTATTTATTTTAAATATATTTACATTGCCAAAGGTAGTGAGTGGTCCGTGCATTAATGCTGATGTTTTTAGCATTTGCATAAAAATAAGCATAGAATCATAGAATCACAAGGTTGGAAAGGATCTGTAAGTGTCCCTTCTCATCCAACTGTCCTCCCATTACCATTGCTACCACAAGCTACTAAACCATATAGCTCCCTCTTTTAGTTTAAAGCCATTGCTCCTTGTCCTGTTGCTACACTTCCTGAGTCACTCCCTATTTTTTCTGTAGGCTCCTTTAGGTTCTGGAAGATATCTTTAAGATCTCTCTGAAGCCTTTTCTTCTCCAGGCTGAACAGCTCTTTGCAGGAGAGGTGTTCCAGCCCTTTGCTCATCCTCATTGCCCCTCTTCTAGACTCACTATGTCAGGTGCATGTACTTTGTATATTGAAGGTCCCAGAGCTGAACAAAGTGCTCTACGTGGTATCTTAGAACAGCAGAGTAGAAAGGGATGATCATCTTGTATGACCTGCTAGCTGTGCTTCTTTAAATTCAGTCCAGGCTGTAATTGTCTTTTGGAGATGCAATTGCTGACATCTGCATTAAAACTGGTGAGAGTTCTAAAGTTAGTGTGAATCAGTTCTAAGGCAAGGCATCAAATTTCCTTCCAGTAATTCAAAGACAAACTGCTTTAAATAATTTTTATCAGACATAATTAATTTAACTTACTGGTGTGCCGCACCAGAATTCTTCTGTTAGCCTGCTTTGGAAATAATGAAGTCTCCACCCTGCAATTCCCACAACTTTACTCACAAGTAGTCTTGGTACAGTCTCTGGGGTCATCTAGATGAATAAAGATTGAATGGCCTGACCTAGATATTTCATGGAACAGTAGCACTCCATACTCAGAGAAAATGTATTCGGAGCGGCCAACTGTCTGCAGGTGGATGTTTTTCTTTGTCAAATTGTTATATATTTTTTTCTCAACTGCTCATGCTTTTCTTTTTTTATAGTAAGTCAGTGCACAATGCGTAAATACCACTTTCAAGATTAGAACTTTATGAGGGGGACCTTAAAAAAAAAAATACAGTTTTTAACCTGTGATTTGTGCATTTTTTGAGTAGTGCCTGGTGAATATTGCTATTTTCAATAAAAGAAAAAGCAGTCTTGTGAGCTTTCAAGGATATAGATTTTTATTGATCTGGCTGTCACTAATTATAGAAATGCGTGGGGTATTTATCATAGACCTTAGGGATTTTAAAAAAAGCAATAACTTCTGTTCTTTGGAGAGTGGTATGTCTCTGTCTTAAGCATTTCTTCCATATAACCATTTCAGAGCTTTTCTGGTACAAACTCCTTAACTTTCCTTTTTCTTTTCCATTTATAATTATAATAGAGGAAGAATAGATGTGGCCTACCTGAAATTACCTTTATTTTTTTCCCAAAATGTTTAGTCTTGTTCTAATTATTTAACACAGTACAGCAGAAGAATGGACACAAAGAGTACAAGGGGAGTAAAATAGAAATGTGAAGCAAAAGCTAAGACAGTCCAAAAAAGAGTTTTCATGTAAGTGAGAGAAAGTATTACACTCATGCTTTGCAGGCAAAGACTTTGCCTCCTGTTTTCTCAGTCAAAGACACGTTTTCTGGTGGCTCAGTTCTTGGTTTTCTAATGGGATTAATTCCTTTGTATATTCTTGAAATTAAATGTTCAGTTTGGCTAGGGTAAAAAGCGAAATCTATCCATAATCATAAGAGATGAAGAATAACCCAGTATTTGTTTTGTGTTTCTCCAAGCCTGAAGTTCTTAGAGATACTGGAAATACAAAACTGATTCTCTCAACTTGGCTTTGCACCTGGTCAAAGAACAACTAGGCATGCAACATTAGTGTCTTCTCTTATTTTCCAGGTCCGTGGGGGAGATGCATGGGAGATGAATGTGGCCCAGGTGGCATCCAGACTCGAGCAGTGTGGTGTGCCCATGTGGAGGGCTGGACAACACTGCCCACCAACTGCAAGCAGCCAGAGCGGCCGGACAACCAGCAGAGCTGCTTCCGTGTCTGTGACTGGCACAAGGAGCTGTATGACTGGCAGATTGGCACGTGGGATCAGTGCCGGCCCGTCCTCTCCCGCAGCCATGAGAAGCCCCAGGAGTGCCTCAGAGGGGAGGATGGCATTCAAACAAGAGACATCACCTGCATCCAGAAGTCCAATGGGGTGCCTGCTGAGGATGTCATCTGTGAGTACTTTGAGCCCAAGCCCCGCCAGGAGCAGGCATGCCTTATCCCGTGCCGTCAGGACTGCATTGTGTCTGAGTTTGCCCCTTGGACGGAGTGCTCTAAGACCTGTGGCAGTGGGCTTCAGCATCGAACTCGGCACGTGGTGGCCCCACCACAATTTGGTGGGTCTGCTTGCCCAAATCTCACTGAATTTCAGGTCTGTCAGTCTAGCCCATGTGCTGCTGAAGAAAGCCTCTATAGCCTAAATGTGGGACCGTGGAGCATGTGCTCAGTGCCCCATTCAAGACAAATACGGCAAGCAAGAAAACGAGGGAAGAGCAAGGACAAGGAAAAGGACAGAGAAAAGGCAGTTCGGGATCCCGAGGCTCGTGAATTAATTAAGAAGAAGAGAAATCGAAACAGACAAAATAGACAGGACAACAAATACTGGGACATACAAATTGGGTATCAAACCAGGCAGGTTACATGCACTCACAGAAATGGGAAAACTGCTGCTCTGAGGTAATCAATGTTTCTTCATTCGCAAATTATTATTTGTTTCTATTAATTCTAAGATAAAGCACACATAAGTGCATGCTGATATTAGTTCACAGAGCCCAAGACACAATTTACCACATGCATTATTTCCAGTATGAACATCCCTCATCAAGATTAAAACATTTCTGTGACAAGAAATGTTCAAGCTGTGCTGGGGATCATAGTAAGCATTGCATGAATGTGCAGTATTAAACTGTGCTAACTCCATATTCTCTGTCTGTCTACACGTTTTTCTCTCAAAAACTTGATGAAGTTTATCAAATGTCAGCTCTGTTTCTATGGATTGAGGCAAGTTTTCACCTGCAGGTTTTAATGAGTCGTTCATGTTTGGAACAGATGATGTTATTGCCTGCAAGGCACAAAAGTTTCAGAACAGTTAGGGTATGACATATGATAACAGGAAGATGCTGCTTGAGAGTGCAGCGTTTTGTCCAGTGCCTTTAGTTATGAAAAAGAGCATGCAGTATTTTTTTGTCCTTGCTTCTTAAGGTGAAATTTATGAGACGGTGAAACTTGTGTGTGTGTACCTTTTCCCACTTATTTTCATTTGCTTCTGCACCTTTTTCCTCTTTTATTTCTCAGTGGTAAACTTTTCATTATCGTCTGTTTTTGTGTTTTCATTTTATTTATTTATTGTTGTGCTTTTCAAGTTATTAGGTGGTTGCAGATGTTTCCATAACTCTTTCCATAGGCTTCTGTGTGCTTTTCTGCAACTATATAATTTTCCACTTGCTTGTTTTATTTGATGTTCTCTTGCTAGCTCTTGTTTTTCCTGCATACCACCCAGAACATCTTTGTCAAACTGGAAGTCTTCTTTCTGTCTCTTCTACCTTTTTCTGACTGTGATGTGATTCTTTCTACTTTCTTCCCTCCAGTACAATACATGATCAATCAGTTTTACTTCATCTGTGAAATGAGTAAGATCCCTTGCTGAATCAGGTTGACATCCATTTCTGCTAGGTAGGCTTTTATTAGCTTTTTCTCAGGGTACTTTTCTTTAACATTCTGTCATAGAACTTGCAGTGGCTTCAACCTTTCCTATCAAAAGCCACATTATAGCTTTTCAAGTGTTATAAACATCATCTTTTTAAGTACATTTAATCACAAAACTTCAAATTAATATGGAATTTTCATTTCTCCATGGCTGAACATCAGTGTGCAGCTACAGAACACACCCCCAAGTACCTGTCAGTGTAAGTCCAGATGATTAATGCTACAGTACTGGAAAGTTTGAATTGTTTAGCTGGGAGGTAGTACAACTGCATGGGGTTGTGAGGTGTATAATGGTATGTAAAATCTTGTCACAACAAAGACTGGGATGAGTTATTCTCCATATATCATGGATATAGAGAGAGAATGAAAATGATCTTAATCACAGGGATACTGAATGAAAATATACTTCCTTATACCAGGCACAGAGAAGCTCTGGAAAGGACTGCCTGAAGAATTTGTGGTGCTTCCATCTTTGAAGGTTTCTAAGAATAGGTCAGAAACACATATCAGGAATGGTTAGGGAAGTAATCTTTGAATAACACCAAGATAGGGTTGAATTAGTGTCCGTAGAAGGAATCTCAAAGCCAGCATGCTCAGGCAGTGTCAGATTTTGTCTGCAGCACAGTCTCCATGGTGGTACAGAAAAAAGCTGCTTTTACCTCTTCCCTTCCCAGCCTAATATTATGCAGCCCAAGAATATCATTACACTTTAAATACAAAGAATAATTTATTAAACACACCGATTGCTGGTAGCTAGCAGCCAGACATTCTGTTTGAAAGTCTCCAAGATTTTTTACATTTAAACAAATAATTCAGAACTACAATATTTAGAGGAAGAAAAAAAAAAAGAAAAAAAGGAAGTTGGTGGGGGGAACATTCCTATGCTGATTCTGATAAATGGCACAAGAAAGATAAGATACAGTAGGCAGTTTATGACATACATTTCTCATCATCTTTATACTTCCTCTTGAATTAATTCAGATCAGTAATGCTGTCTTAAATGCAGTCACCTCAGCATACCATATATGCACCATATATTCAGGCTGCAGCAGGGAAATGGATGAATTCTGTTGCCTGAGGCAGAGAAACAATAGATGGTACAATGTAGGAACAATTCTTCATTGGGGAGAAAAAGATATAAATGATGCAATGGATATTTTCATGTCTAATGAATACAATTTTACGTTGTAAATGTAGAAAGGATTTATCATATAATAGCCTTCCTATCAAGTTCAGCATATAATCTTTTTTCTTCAAGTTGCATAGTAAAAACAAGAAAAAATGATTAAACGACTCCCATGAGAAACACTAGCACTGATACCTTCGCTTTTAAAGACCAAACTATGTGTCACTTATATATATATATCAGCTTATTTTATTCTGTGTTCTCTACTCTGTAGTCAAACGCTTGATTCTGTGGTTACCTTTCCAGAATCTCAAACAATAGAATTATTTTTCTATGTAGGTTGTCAGTGCAGCCAGCAAAAATGATTTTATAATCTCCATCCATAGTAGGCATGTTACTAAATAATATGACAAGTAAGGTGACTGGATAACCTGCTGTGCTCATGTGAAATGCTCCTCAGCTTGAATACTTCATTTTCAGTGAGTTCTGACTTTAGTAATCAGAAACAATCAGCCCCCTAGCAGCATGACTGGAAGAAAAAAAACCCTCAGGCGAGTAATATTTTTTGCAGAGGTAGCAAAATTGATACAGTATAAAAAGAGTTACAAAAAACATGTTTCAGAAGGATGCTCCAGAGAAAATGATTCTGTAAAGCTGTCAGCAAAACTTCAAAAAGGCAAATTCTCTAGACACATCAGCACACCAGTCATGGTAAAGAGAAGTGAAAAAAGAAAATCAAAGTGTAATTTACACACTTTATTGCCAAGTGAACAATACATAGTCTCCCGTGAAGGATGAAATATTGGATTTTGTATTGCTTGTTCTGCAATGAGGTGCGTGTTATACATCCTACAGTCTGAAATTCTGATGCATTGAAAGTATTTTAAAAATAGAATTAGTGGAGAAGAGAGAATTCAATAATTAAAGCTGTCTTCAAAATGGCTGCCCTGGATATGTAACAGAACTAAAAGAGTGTCGCTCTTAGTGTAGAGAACTGATCCTCTGAAATGTTTCCTCTTTTTTCTGATGAAAGTGGAATCTGTTAGAGATCCCACAGAGAGCCATTAGACTAAAAACTGGCAATGCAGAGAAACACAGTGTCTGTGTAAAAATTGGAATGCAACTCTTTGCACTATTACAAGTTGTGATGTTTGTGTCTCATGTTAAGCCTGTCGTTTTCTATTAAAATTTAAACTCGGTTTTTTTTTGCTGCTCCATCAATTTAATCTCCATTTAATCTCAAACATTCCCTCATAAGTGTCTTCCTGAGCAGACTTGAAGAGAAAATATTAGCAAAAGTGTTTTGGATGTTTTTATTCAAGCCTAGGAAAAAATACTTTGCTTTTACAGTGTTTTGGTCATTCACATGACCATTTCACTGTGAGGCTTTGCTAAGTAAGATCCTTCTGGACTGGGGAAAGCGTATGAAATTTGGAATGATGGAAGCAGCTTATGGATGCAAGCATTTGTAACTGTAGAAACATGGAAAAGAGCTAGTGTTCCTTCTTCACCTATATGTTTCTGTACTTCAGCAAAACATTTGGAAATTCTCTGACCAAATGCATCAGGTTCCTGTCTAGTGGTTGGCCCATGCTCATGGTGACAGGCTGTGGCTGCCAGGCCAAAAGGCTGCAAGTGGAACTGTATGTAAAACAGTTGTGTTAAAGCTATGAGTAACTATTAAAAAAAAACACAGCCATTCTGCACATTTATTTTTCAGTTGTTTGAATGTAGCTTACTATCTTGCTTAAGCTGGAAACAAGAAGCTCCTGTCTGCATGGGAGAAGAAATGGAGAAGTAGGAAACAGACCCTTGCAGGTCTTTGGCTGAGTGGTTACTGATCCCTTACAGCATCCCTGTAGCAGAGGCATATTTGAGAACAGTATTGATGGCTTGTAGTTACAATGCAAGAAGCAACAGTAAAATTTTGGTTATTTTCAGGGCTTTTATTTCTTTGGTGGGAAATCATATGCAGTGACAATATTGGGTAATGGTGGTGGAAAATAGAAGCATTCAAAAATTAAAAAATTCTGAAGTCTTCCTGGGCAGCTTGGTTTAGCAGCATTATACATTTAATAGTACAATCATATTTCCCTCTGTCCTCCTTGGAGAGTAATTATTTACTATTTCTTATCCTCCTCACTGATTCTATGCATTTGTACAACACCTAATGAAATATATCTGTAACTCATAATGAATTAATCTCTCTTGGAATGATATCATTGCTATAGTTAGTATACTTTATATACTTCAATTCTGGGTTCGGGAGAGACTGAGTTTTTGTTTCTTCCAATATTATATCTGAGAGAAGAGAGATGATAACAGAGTAACAGTTACTGAAGTGTCCTGCTAATTTCAGGCAGACAGTTTGAGGTATATCATGCCAGATTTACTTCATGTAAACCTGTATTTAGATAAAGCACATCCACTGTACTTGATACTGACCATAAGTCTTAAGCTGGATACCCAGAGACTTAGAAAACGACTGTCTGATTTAGGCTGATGAACAAGTGATACTCAGAAATCAAAAATGGCTAAAAGAAAGACAGTCTGATCCCCTAGGGTGACGTTTTAATTTCATTGGTCTTTTCGTCTTTCCCAGTCTGAACCCAGTGCTCTCCTCACGGACCATGCAACAAATGTCTCCTTCCACATTATGAGCTCTCATTGTCCTTTATCTTTTGTGTGAAGACTGTGTTACAAAAAATACGGCGTAAACCTGTCACTGTCTTTATGCCATTAATCTGGAGAAGGAGAAAAGTCATCCTGAGTTATATGTTGTGAGACAGAAAACAGAGAACTTCAGACATACAATGCTTTGTTTGTTGTTCCCTGTCATATAATCCTTGCTTAAAAACAACCTTTAAAGGATTCTTTCCCATGAGACAGAAGGCAGAAAGGGCAGCACGTAAAAGTGGCAGTGGTGATAGTGAAGTAGATTCAGGGAGGCACACTTCAGGAGTCCAAAGGGATGAGTAGCAATACAGAGAGGGCTAGTGGTAGAGGTGAAAGTGCATAAGCAAACTTCAGTTTGGTCATTGAGGATCTGGTGAAAGCATGAATGCTTGCATGTCTGAGGGAGATTTCTTGTGTTACTGGAAAGGTAACTCGGTAACATTCTTGTAGAGAAAGTCTCCAGGCTCACCAAATTGTGAGAAGCTGTAAGAGGTTCAGTAGCAGAACACCTGCAAATATATGTTTGATTACCTGCATAATCATGTTTGGATAATGAGCTGTACACAGTTGTCTTAATAAATTAAGTTGGAATTAGTCAGAGCACACGCTGTTAACAAATGCAGAAGAGAGAAGAAGACAATTATTGTGGAAGAAAAACCTCCTGATAACTAAAAACTGAAGAGTAGCTGTCAGATTCATTGAGATATAGAATTGTAAAATATTACTAAAGAAACAGGATGCAAACACAATTGCTTCCCTACCACTTTCCATTGTGTTTTTAGAATTTCCATGAATATGAAAGTCAGAAACTTCCCATAGATTTTTAATGTGATTTTGTTTGAGGCAGTAGATGCTGTGGATATGCATAATATTATTCAATGGGTGTTTCTTTTTATTCTAAGTACCTGCTCCATCATCTTACTGAGGGTGTTGTTTTGACAGTGGCTTGTCAGTGTTGCTCTACATCTGACACACCACGCCAAAATCTAGATTTAAGATGGAAAAGTACACACTGTGCTGAGTAATTGAAACACCAGCAATGAACCATTTAGTTATCCACGCTGTATTATAACTCTTTTCATATAATGAACAATTGTTGTTTAGATGTATAGCATTCATATATTTTCTACAGGAATCATCAAGCTTGGATGCTTTTTGAAATATATTTTTATTCAGATACAAATAATTAGTCTTACCTAGCAAAATAGAATAGTTTGTAATATAATGAAAGACAGAATAGATACTTTGATAATCTCTCCTGGCCATAAATTCTACAAATGAACAAATTAATTCTATGTATGTTTTCTAACTAGATTTTCTACTCTTAATTTAGTTGGAGATCAAAGAAGGGCCTAATTCCATTTATTACTGACCATCTTAACAATATTCTTTTATACTGCATTTTATGCCTCTTTTATGCCTCATCATAAGAGAATAGGTATATTAATTGACTTTAGCATCCCAAATGCACTCACAAGAGTCTACACCAACAGAGGTGACCCACTGTTGCTGTCACCACTGTTGAAAAACACCATCCACCACCTCACTGTGTTCACATCCATTGTTTGTATCCAAAAACGTTCAGCAAGCGTCAAATAATGCCAGTGAGTGCAATTTTTTCCTCATGAAGTAATTCAGTGAAACATTTTTGCTTCATGTGCACTTTCATGTCAGACACCATTTTGTCAGATTGCCCCTCTGCTTCCATCTGTCACATGGCAACAAAAGGTAATTTTGTTGGGTATTGGTGAGGAAATTCAGCTTCTACTGCCATACCATCACCGTATGCCTCTGACATTTAAGCCAACATAGTAAAATACGAGGCATTACTTTCAGAGTATTCCTCGTGCATACTCATACCATACAAAACAAGCAATATTTAAAAAAAAAAACAAACAAACATTTTACTCATAGGATGTGTGGGAACTGCTGAATCACAGCCTGAACCTCTGATTATCACCTAAGGCGAGCAATGAGTCAGCCCTGGGAGCATAGGTGAAGGCAATTCAGCTGTGCTGCTGGAAGGGGTGGAGCCTGGCTCCACCTACCCGAGACCCCATTTAAGAGCTGACTACCGGGGGGAAGGATCTCTTCTGGAGATCTCCCCTCTGGAGTTTTACAGTGAGCTCAGGATGTGGGTATGCATTTTATCTATTCTCTTTTGATATAATAACTTGCTTAGCTAAACTCTCTCATGTATTTCATAATTATAATGTACATTTATTGATTATACATAGGGTCATAGCATCTTTTGAGTTGGAATGGACACTTAAAGGTCATGTTGTCCAATGCACCTGCCACGAACAGGGCACCTACAGCTGAATCTAGTTGATCAGAGTTCCATTGATTGAGCCTGACCTTGAACTGTCATCCACCACCTCTCTGGGCAACCTGTTCCAGTGCCTCATCACCCTTATAGTAAAAAGACATCTTCCTTATGTCCAATCTAAATCTTCCCTCTTTTAGTTTGAAACCATTTCATCTTGTCCTGTTACAACAGATCCTGCTAAAGAGTATGTTGCTATTCTTTCTTATAGCCCCCGTTTAAATACTGAAATTCTGCTATCAGGTCTCCCTGGAGCTTTCTCTTCTCCAGACTGAACAGCTCCAGCTCTCTCAGCCTGTCCTCATAGGGGAGGTGTTTCATTCTCTGGATCATTTTTGTGGCTCTCCTCTGGATGCACTCCAGCAGGTCTGTGTCTCTTCTGTATTGAGGACTCGACATCTGGATGCAGTGCTCCAGGTGAGACCTCACCAGTGTAGAGCAGAGGGGCAGGAGCATCTCCCTTGTTTGGCTGGCCACTTTTCTTTTGATGCAGCCCAGGATACAGTTGGCTTTCTGGGCTGCGAGAGCACACTGCTGGTTCATGTTCAGCTGTCATCCACCAGGACTCCCAAGTTCCTTTCAGCAGGGCTGTGCTTTATCTTCACATCCCCCAGTTTGTATTGATATGTGGGGCTTGCCTTGGACCAAGGTGCAAGACCTCTCACTTGGCTTTGTTGAACCTCATGAAATTCACCTGGGCAAACTGCTCAATATTTCTTTATGTTGTTATCAGTCTTTGAACAATCTCACAGTAACACCATGAAATTTATTGTTTTATTTTTTGACTACTAAGCATTTGGGACATGCAGCACTCTTGTTTTCTTCATAAGCTTTATAATGTTGAGGTTCCACATGTGTGAAGGGCATCCTTCTAGATGGTGCTGATTGTAAAAAAAAATAAAAATCCAGTCTAGCTCCTAATATTGACCTTTATATCCAGACATTCAAACTGGAATTGAACACTGACATGGACAGAATATAGGGAGCATATCTAAAATATCTGAAGTAACTAATATTAATAATACACTTTATATTATTTTAACTTAAATGTTGAATAATATAATAAATAATAAAAAGATATGAATAAATAAATAATAAAATTTTAGCTTTTTTCTTTCCACGAGTCTAATTGTTAGGGACAAAGTAAATGCTAATTCATGCTCTGTTACGAAAATTCTTCCTGGTAGATTTGACATTGTCTTCCTCCCTTGCCCCTCCCCCTCAACCAAAAAAAATTTCTTAAGTGCTTTCACTATGCTATTTCCAAATAACCTCTTGTTATTTAAAGATTATTTGTAATGTGAGATGTGCATACATGTCACTGTATTACTGGACTGTGAAAGATACTATCTCTGTCTAACCAATTCCTCTTGCTTGTCTGTTCAGAATCTTGTGATATCTGCAACATCACCACAGAAACTTTTGCCACTTGTTTGGGTGTAGTAGAATTTCTTCTTTTGCCTGTATTAACCAATATATTTTCCTTCTACAAAGTAATTGTATTTTCTGTTTATTTTCTTCCATAGCGTCAGAAGTTGAAGTGGTTTTGTTTTCTTCAAAACTATTTTGGCTGTACATATTTGTTGGCAGGATTAATGAAACTGTGAAAGAAACATGGGAATAATGTTGTGAGAAACACTTATCTGGACAGTATTTGGACTGTAAACAAATAAGAGAGGCCTTATTGTTTGATTCTAACAGACCATTATACTATGAGGTACTAACATTTTCTCAGAACAATGTACAGTACAACCAATAACAAACAGTGCAGCTGTGGGAAAAATTAATCAGAACTATGTTATGACAGATATTCATTACGTTTGCCACCAGGAAAAAATGCAGGTGCATTTTCAGTAACCTTTGAAGAAACAAGTGTGTTCCAACCTTAAACTGAAACTCTCAAGGATGACTAGACTTTATGTTTCGCAGTAACTCTTGGGAATGATCTGAATTATGGACTTAAATCAGTTTTCTACTATCCCTGCTGTCTAGCACCTGCTCATTAAACAGAATTATTCTTTTCATTTAATTTTATTTATGAGAAAATAAGCTGGGTTTTCTCTGTAGCAGAGTTTATAACAATCTATTTCAAAATCCAACTGTACCTTGGATGGAAGAATGGTAGTTTGTATTTGTGTTATGTTGGTGATTAATGTATTCAGCAGGCTGTGTGCACTCTTTGAGAAGAACACTGTGTAAAAAATAATAATAATACAATAGCTTCTTGTGATGCACTGGGACACTGTGTTTGTTTCTTGTTTCCATATATTGACTCCAAAATCTTTATTACTTACACAAGGCATCTCTTAGGGTTCCATGGTGGTCAATAAAGAAGGAGAAGCTACTTCAGCACTATCATAAATTTAATTCCAAATTACACAACTGTCTAAATTCAGCATGATTGTTCCTGGATTTTCTAGTGCAATCTGACCAATGGAGTGATCATTCAAGGTTGCTGTAAGAAATTTTACATGATTATGTACATTATCAACTAAAAGAGAAAAGACAGAGCAAATATTAAGAGAAAAGCAAAACATTCTTGTATTCAAACCCCATCTTCATATTCTTCATTATTTTAAGGATTCTTTGATGCTGGACCTATATTTATTTATGGTTCTAGAATGTCTTGCAGTAGTCCTGTGTGACCAGCCTAGAGTTTCTTTGTTTTTTAAGTATTGTTATTTTGGAGGAGAATAACAAATTGATCTTCTTTCTTTGTCAGAGACTTCCTCTAGATTTAATTTGCCCTTCAGTCAAAGATACAGTCTCATTAAGCCTGCTTGTGTGCGTGTACTGTGGTTTTCAAGTACGTGTAGTGTTGTTGGTCTTCTAAGCCATTTGTCATAACTTCAAGTCTTTCTGCAGACAGATTTGTTTGGTTTAACGATCTTGTATGACAGTGGTTTTCATGTTGTGGCTGATGGAAAAGATTGAACACCATTTGGCTAATGACACAGCGTCTGATGAGATCAGCCAGGATTTAGGAAAGACTGTTAGTTTTCCTGATTATACCACTGGTTAGGAGAAATGCCTGATTGCATGAAGGACATGCATGACTGGGATTGGATCACATTATTCTTTTCTAAGGGGGTCCAGCGTGTTTTCTCTAGTGTGCTAAAAGAATCTTCGCTTTTCTTCCTTATTATATAGATGAAGATGTGTTATAACCTGCTAAAGGGTTCTAGATTTTTTTAACCATGTTGGTTGTGCTTTGATCTGAAGCATTCAGAAGTTCCCTTTTTCTGCTCAATTGCTGAACTATCTTATCTCCCACTCAGTGTGGGTTTCTCCCTGTCAGATAGCCCCATGTCAGATAGTCTTTAGTTGTCATTTTCATTTCTCTTGAGTTTTTAATTCATTCATGCAGTCTTGGGTGTTCAATTATTTTGTGTTGGTAGGGTTTCACTTTGGAATACAAGGAGAGTTTGTATTTTTTGATAAACGTGGAGTAACCTTCAAAACGAGTTCCTTTGCATTCTGGGGTAGAACTGCTCAGCAAACAGAGGGAAGAGCTGGATCCACATCAATTCCTTAGACATATTTAAGGGGGTATGATATCTAATCCCTGTGTTGCTTTGGTGTGGTTTCTGATAACATAGATGCCTATTTTGGATGACTTCAGTGGTGTGCTGAGCTATTCTGACAATGTCTAGATGTAGATGTGTCTGTTTTCCACGTGAGGAATGAGGGTAGGTCAGCCATGCCAGGACTGGAGCAGCCTGAGTAAACATATGAGTGCTCCTACAGAGAACTCTAGAGTCAGAAGGGCAAAGAGTCTGTGGATTAAGTCTACTACCACATCAAATACTGATTCATGGTTGAAAGATCAGAGTTTTTAATTTAAATGCAAAATTCTACTTTCGTCCTTTTTCATTACAGCTCTAACCCCTGGCTTCTGTTTCTTGTGAATGAGAAAAGTTTATGTTGGCATCAATTTCCCTGCTGAAACACAGCTATGTTATTCATTTCAGAAGTATAGAAGTCTCTGTATGTAATTAAGTGGGAAATCAAATAGAGAAAAAAAAATATAAGTATTACAGGAAAACGTATACGGTGGTGGAAAGTAAGGAGTAATAGCTCTGAAAATGTCATTAAAGAAACCCAACACTGAATGTTTATAAAGGTGAAGGAATGATGAACACATAGTAGAGTAGTGCAGACAAAGGAAAAAATGTTGAAGAGATTATTTGGCTTATACTGACCTTGTCAATTGGACTGTATTAATATTTTAGGTAAAAACAGTAAATAGCAGTTCTTGTTAAATTTCAGTAGTGGGTAAGTTAATCAAATTTATTGTTGTAACAATGTTCTCTCTGCTGTACAACTTTAGATTTAAATTATGAATGCTGCATTGAAGCTCTGTAGCATTTGAATATGAAGAACAGTTGTGCTGGGAAAAACACCAAACTGATCTTCAGAATGATGTCCCCTTAAAACACTGGATGTGTGGACTCGTGTTTCCACTAACTTTTGAATTTTTCACATTTCTTCTAATTTACAGATACTTTGGGGCATCCTCAGAATGAGTCATGGAGAGCCCTCGAATCCAGGCCAGTTTTACGTATCAGAGTTGTCCACTTAGAACGAAAGAACATGTGATTTTAGGGCATAACTGTGTTAAAACAAGGTGACACTAAGTGGAAGAAAACTTTTGGAAATAAGAAAGAGACATGCGAGGACCAAGCAAATCAGTGCTAGAGGAAGAATGCATAGACTATGGTTATGCAAGGCCTAATGCCAGGAAATGAAATTAACAGTGTTAATTACAGCCTATCTGTGGTTATTGGTGAGTAAAAGTGATGTGTAACTCATGGCTTTCAAGATGAAATAGATGCCGGGACCTTATCCAGGTTCAGATAGTAACTGCACTCATTCGCAGAAGAAAAAGATTATTCAGTGAAAAGATGTAACTTGTGCTTGGAAAGACTTTATGCTAGTTTGCTGGAAAATAGGAGTATGCTGGAAAAGCGTGAACAAACACTTGGCCTCTTTCCATTTGTGCCCTCTATTGGGTACCACAAAGACAGGTAGGAATCATAGACCCATCTTATTTGTCTTTTCTTGTTAACTCTTCAGTTATCAGTCCATCAATGCATGCAGAAAAAACCCACAAAAGTGGAAAATCTCTCACGTGTATAAGAAAGTTATAAGCTCATGGAATAAAATCGGTTAGGTAACTTACAGAAAACTTCTTGTTCTGTATCAGTGTAGAGATCGGTAAGGAGTCCCATGATAAGGCATTTAGCTTCATCTATTGATAATAATAATAAAACAAAGTATTATTCTATGATTCTATGAAAATAATAATAAAATTCTAGTTGGATTTATAGACAAGATAATTACAATCATTTATTCCATTTTCTATATGACTTAAACGTTGGGACTAAGAGTACAGACACCTGAGCAGATCATTGGCATATAAAGCCAAACTGTTCTAATTTTTTTTTAAATTTATAAAAGTATGATTTGCTCTCTAACAGAAATTTGGGGTACTTTAGAAAGAATCAATTTACTGCTTGAGTCGTGCAGTTTTATCACTCATGTAAAATCTCAGTGAAAAGGCTACTTTCAGCTACCAGCTTGCTCATTAGTACACAGGCACTATGGTGTATTTGCTCCAGGCCTATGCCTCTAGCTTCATTCTCTCTCTCTGTAGCCTCAATTATCCCTTAAATTACTTTGAAATCCCCATGGGGAATCTTCTTATCTGAAATGATGTTTAGTTTTTATTTATTGCTGCAAAGAGTAAAAGAGAGGCTACAGAACGTGACTAAACACAAATTCCTAACCACACATCTCTAAAAGAGGTTCAGCAGCAATTATGGCCTATCTTTTGCCAACATCATGTTTTCTTTACTTAATTTATCTAATACAAGTCTTTGAGGTCGGGAATAGTTTCAGCATTTATAATAGCCTTTAGACTTACTCAATCCCTGTGACATTTACTTGGTTTGCCTTTTCTTTCGACACTGTCATCTACCTAGCACAACCTTACTTCACATGGTATAGTACCCTGGACTCTGCCGAAAGATGCTTAGGACACTGTGTTTGGCATGCATGCTTTTTGTTTGTTATTGTTATTCTTTTGGAAACAGGAGGAAAAAAAAAAAAAAAGATAATACAACATACACAGATCTGCACTAAAAGTAATGCCTCCTATTTTATTATGTTAGCCCACAATATTGGAGGTAGATGTTGGTGTTATGGCAGTAGGGGTTGAACCTTCCCGCCAGTATTCCATATTTTGTTGCCATGTAACAGGAATCAGCAGAAGGGAAATCTGACAGATTTTGCATGTGAAGCAATGGTATGTCACTGAATTACTCCACAAGAAAAAAATGGCCCCCACTGACATAGTTCAACACTTGCTGAGTGTTTATGGAGACCAAACAGTGAGGTGGTGGGTGATGTGTTTCAGCAGTGGTGACAGCGACAGACGGTCATCTCCACTGGTGCAGACTTTTATGAGTATGGCATGCAGGCTTTTGTTCATTGCTGGCAAAAATGCATAGTTAACAGTGGTAATTGTGTCAAAAATAGTGTTTTGTAGTTGAGAATTTGCTCTATGTAATACTATAATTGTGCTCTTTTCTCCATGGAAATAAATAGGAGGCATTACTTTTGGAATAGCATATATGTATATTATGCATACAAAACAAGCGATGCACAAGCAATTGCTCACCACTCATCAATGAATGTCTGACCAGTGTCCAAGCAGTGGCTGTCCCCTTGGCCTACTCCCCTCCATTTTTGTAGGGTTTTTTTGCATGATACCACGTGGTATGGAATATCCCTTTGGCCAGTTTTGATTTCCTGTCCTGATTTTGGATTGTTGCACACTGAGTCTAATTCTAGTTCTGTTAGAATTCATTCTTCTTTAATCTGGGTGATTCTTACTCTAATACCATTATTAAGGCACATAAGAATCATAGTAGTGACGATATGCAGTATTATACAACTGCTCACTTCATACAATTCAAATTATTGGCTGTTGTCACCCAAAATCAAATCCCCATTAGTTACATACCTAACTTTACCATCCTTCCGTGTTACCCACCACAAGCACCCAGGTCCTTGAACAAAAATGATCCTACAAATAGGCTTGATTTTTGCCTGAAGCAGGAATAACCCAGACTGTTTTCCCAGCATATTTTTTCATGTTCACAACAGGTACTTAATTTCCTCCTACAGAGCATAAGAGGTAGGTGTCCCAGCTCTGACTGCTCTCAGTGTGGTCTTTAGCAGTCCATTGTATTGTTCAGTTTTCCCAGAGGCTGGTTGGTACATGATAGAGGATGTTATATCCACACTCAGTGCCATGCTCTTTGTCCCAAGCGGTAATTTTAGAAATGATTATTAGTCTCATCAAATGTCTCTACATCTTGTATTATGAAATTTTGTTAATATCAGTGCACCATGATCCTGGCTATGTGTATAGCAAATTTTTGCATAGCAACAGAGTTGTTGCTAGCATTAATTATTCTGTGTGATGGTGTGTGTGTGTTTGTTTTAATTAAAACAGTGAAAGTGCCACTTGTTCTGTTGATTATTGGAGTGATCATTTCATTGTGCCATCTGCAGATAAAACTTCTTCCTGTCTAGCTACTTTAGAAGCCAGAATTTTATTACAAAACAGACATAATATATATACCTACATTGCAATTATAATGAAGAAGTTAAAGTTATGATTGGTTTAATTGTGTTTTAGCTTCAGTATTGCTCATTTTCCTATAGTGAGTAAAGAGAGAAAGTTAGAAATGTGTTAGTTAGAATGTGACATTTGAAAATGCAGAGGCTTTTAGAAGGAGAAAATTTTGCTGACAACCTATGTAATATGTGATTAAAGCAACTGGAGAATGGAAATGAAATGACAGACTTACGTGAACAGGAAATTAAGGATATGGTTTTACTTTAACAGAAAAGGCCCTATTTCAAGGGAGAGGTTTTGACCATGCGGTATTACTGTGGCAATACACCAGCTGATAACAAAGCAAACAGTGTTCAGGTATTCAATATACATGACTTGATTCTGTTATTGGTCTTTCATAGTTTTATTGTTCCAAGAAAAATAATTGTATATACAAAAAAACAGAAAATAAGTTGTGAAGAAAAGTTTATTTTCTCTTTTGCATTTCATACATATGTAGAAGATCTGTATTTTAATAAAAATATAAAATATGACAATGCTAATCATTATTGTATCACCAGAATGATATAAATATGTCTACATTGAATTGGTTTAACAAAAAACACTTTTACTTGACTTTTTGAGGTCATATATCTTTGGATTGAAATCTAACAGCTTTATAAATATTAACTGACTTTGTTTGTTGTAACAGACAGCATTTTTCTGTAGGAGTTCACATCTTTCTTCACATATATATGCTGAATATTGTAATGTTCTTTTATTCCAGCTTTTGCAAGCAAGACAAGTTGCCAATTACATTCCAGTCCTGTGTGATCACTAAGGAGTGCCAGGTGTCAGAATGGTCAGAATGGACCCCCTGCTCTAAAACCTGCTTTGACATGACAACCCCTAAAGGGAATCGTACAAGATCACGGACCATTAAGCAGCTCCCTATTGGCAGTGAAAGTGAATGCCCGCAATTAGAAGAAACAGAGCAGTGCATTACCCAAGGAGATGGTGTAGCACCATGCATTACGTAAGTTGGTTCATTTCAGTTCAGTTCTCCCTGTAATAAAATGAAAAATTTCAATTAAGCATACATGGCCAGTAACATCAACCAAATCATTACTAAAGTAATACTGAAATAATAGGTTTGATTTTATATCCTTTGCAAATTCAGTTCTTTCCTTAAAAGCCTGAAGTCTGTAAGTAGCAGCTATTATAGTGAAATCACTCCTTTCTCTAAATACAGGAACAAAAACCCCAAATACTTATTTTTTCCATTAGTGTTCACTTTTAAAAGACAATATGTTTGTGTTCACACGGGCAGAGTTAAGATCATAATAAAGCAATTGTATTAATTTGTCAGTAATTTTCCTACATAGCAGTTTTGCCAGTATTTTCTGAAGTATTCTGTTGGAAGAAGTGCTGAACATAAGAAAAAGCTGAGAAATATCTCTTTAGCTGCCAGACTTTTTAATGAGACTCTTTAGAGCCCAATAAAAGAAAAGCTGGGCCCCAAGTGGAAAGTGGGAGAGCCTAACATTAACAGTAAATAAATAACCTTGTTCAGTGTTTAGGAGAAATGACAGCAAGCACCTTACATTCAAGAGATTGCTGTAATACTTATCAAGACTACTATTAATGTTCCAACTGTGCTCTTCCTTTACAAGACTAGCAGGAGGGGCTGGAGAAATGTCGTTTGATATTAAGCCATTTTGCATCTCCATCTTTGACTGTGGTGCATATTTTTCATTTAAGAGTCGAAATGTCATATTTACACTTTTCCAAGCCACACTAGGAAGCAGTTTGCTTGATTTAGCCTTAAAGTGATTGTTGGATAGAGAATTCTGTGGCATTTCTTGTGGTTCGTAATCCTGACTGGGATTTTAGCTCCAAGTCACAGAACTTCTTTCCTGTGCATTCACTGATTAGAAAGCTCACAGCTTCTCATCATTCATCAATACCCAGCAAGGATGCTTCAGCACTTCAGAGAAACTGTCTTCTTGACAGTGAGAAAGGAACTTACTGAAATGGTACCTGAGATAATAAAAACATATTGTTATTCTTTTACCTTGATATTCAAGAGAAACTTCTGTGTCTCTTATCAAAGATAGACTCGAGGCTTCTGCTTTTGTTTTTTTGTGGGTTGTGTTTTTATTTCTACCTCTTGTTTTCTGGTTCTTATGTTTCTCAGCATGCACATTTATTTGATATTTTGGTTTGTTTTGTATAGACTGTCTAGTTCTAAATGATTACCAAGAGTCATTGTCAGTACAGTTAGCTTAGCTGAACATACTCTCATATTTTTCTGCATATGAAGTTTTTCTTCCCTCCAAGAAAATATTTGTATGTGCAGTATGTTTCAGAAATTGGACAGGACAGATCTCTCAAAGCAGTAATGATTTCAGAAATCAAATAACAGAGGAAATGCTTCCACCCATGTAAAATATCAAACTTAATGCACCTCTTTGTATGAGAAACTGAGTCTCAGGCCTTTTAGGAAACAGACAAAGATATAAAGGTGTTTTGGCCTGTGTAATAGTGATGTGTAAAAGAGCATCATGATTTTTGAAAACCTAATTCATTCAATTTCATCCAGGTATGGCTGGCGGACCACAGAGTGGACGGAATGCCGCGTTGATCCTCTGCTCAATCAACAGGATAAAAGGCGAGGAAATCAAACAGCACTGTGTGGAGGTGGCATTCAAACCCGGGAAATGTACTGTGTGCAAGCTAATGAAAATCTCCTCTCCTATTTAAATACCCTCAAGGAAAAAGAAGGTAAATTTAATTTACTTGCAATTCAATTAGTATGAAATCAGAATACTTCAGCATTCCTTTACTCCTGGACAGCCACTGTCTTCTACCACGATTACCTTGTTACATCACAGGTTTCAGAAATCCAAGCTTAAATTAAAAAAAAAAACAACACAACAAAACTAGTTTGGATGAAAATATTTAATTGCAGGATAAGAGATTTCTTTATGTAGCAAATATTGGTTCCTAGCTGTGAATTACTGTTCCTTAACATGTACTGAAAAACATCGTCTTATGAGGATATCTCTCACTTAGAAAACAAGTGAGAATGAAGATCAGAAATATTAAATTTGTTCCTTCGCCTACAGCAGTTCTCTTGTGTGTTCTTGAGCTACATGATGAACTTGTGAGGACTGAGATGCAGACATAATATGCCAATTCTGGAATGCAAACTCAGTGTAGAAATGTGTGAAAATGTGACTACGTTTCATTTTCAGGGACTTCACTTTTCTTTTCTTGATTTGGTCAGGTTTTTAAGACACTTTGAAGACTTAAGGCCAAAATAATTTTGTTTGTTTGTTTTTTTCCCCAAACTGAACTAGAGATTACTCTTTGTCACTGTCACAGCCTGTAGGGCTTAATAGGAAAACAGAGAGTAGCTTAGGAGATATATTCTGTAGTTAGCTTAGCAGTGTATTTACTGAGGGGAAAAAAAACTCAAGTTTTTTATGTTATTTTTGAATGATAATGCAACACTATAAATTTAGGTATGTCAGTGACTTAAGCTAATTGCATTTAGCTTTTAATTAAATTTTATCTATCCTCTTTTGTAGCTGTTTTGTAAAAACATACAAGAGCATTAAAATAGATAAATAAATACAGCCACATACTCCAGGAAAAGGGATATCCTTGTAAGAGCCATGTGTAATGCAGCACCTGGAGCTGAGTTAGCGGCAGGGTAGCAAGGTTTCTGCTCTTAAAGGCACAGTTTGTGGGGAGTGCTAGTGCCTAAATCTCTTTCAGCTTGAGTACTTGGACTAGCAGAGTGTGACTTGTATGCACAATGGGTTTCACATCTATATTTATTAAAGAAGGTGTTTTCAAGCTGCTTCATCTAATGCAAATCAAAATGCCCTGGGGCTTTTAGTAAATCGCCTCTGTGGAACAAAGTTTTGCCGCTCCTGCCAAAGACTAAAGAAGTAAGAACTCTCAGCTAAACAGAAGTAACAATGAAATCCGTGGCAGCTTACTGTTCAGTATGGTGATTAGGATTTGGGTAGGCTGTGAAGTCTCGCTGGCTTAGGCGGGTGTGAAATCGGCCCTTATCAGAGTGTGACAGGAAGGCGCAGAGCCCATCCAGAGGTAATCTCTGCAGGTCCCAGAAAGCTGATTAAAATGTAGCTAGTCTGTGGATGCATAAACATGAGAACAGTTTTGCAAGAGCTCAAACTCAGGGTGAAGCAAATCTTTACTTACAAAGCAGCTCTGGGATGCTTCCATGTGTGGGAGCAGGTTTAAATGGGTGCTGTTTCTCCATTCTTCCTTTCTGCTCCCCTCACACCATGGATTCAAGAAGGCCAGAACTCCAGTGCTCTGCAAAACAAGCAAATCAGTGTATACTACTTGAAAACTAGGGGTAGTTTAAGGATGGGGCAAAACTAACTATCAGTGTTAGTTTTGGGGAAACGCCTTTATTTCAGAGCAGTTTGCTATTGCTAATAGTTAATACTGTCTCAGTCAGGGATCTTTGAAGACATCCATTCTTGCATACTCATGGTGGCGTTTCCCTGTTATTTCAGAAAGTCAGTCACAGAGCAAGTCGAAGGCTAGTGCTGCACCTCTGCTATCCATCACTTTTGAAATAACAGGTAGGTAAATGAAGGCCTCTGACCTGGCCTTTCAGTCAGAAGTGCACCAAGGAGGCAATGTCCCTTCTGGGGAAACTATGTTGGCTGTATGTATATAATTGACATGTTTATGTAGCTCTAAAGGAGTTTAATGAATTTGTGAATTATCATAAAATTTAAGAACAGTTTGAAAATGTCAGGCCTGGACTTAAGGAAATGAAGTTCATTAGCCAGCTAGGAAGCTCAAACAATTCCATGTGCTCACTCCTGAAGAGTTTCATTGAGTAACTGACATCCCCTCCAGTCTGAGTGCTGGGAATTACTTCATTGCCATTTCCTGACATTTTGTGGCTTTAAAACACCAAACTAGGGTTCCAGTAAGCATTTTAACTTATAATACTTACCTGAACTAGTATTCCCCAGAGCATTCCAATTTGTATTGTCTCCTATCAGAATTTATAAATGTCGACTTGATGAAGAAGGAGTGCAGGATGCAGTAATTAGCTGACAGTCAAGATTCCTGGAGGCCAGCGTCATTCTGCCATCTACTTTAATTTCTCCATCTCTTCACCTGTCCACTTAACTGGCTTAGTCAGGAAGTTTTTCTTAGAATAAGCCTGTGAGATAGGCTGTGTCATCTTTTTCCAAGTACCATTAAAACTCATGGTGTAGAAAGAGGGTGGGAAGAGAGTTAGTTTATTCTTGTAAATTTATTCTACATCTACAAGCACTCGCTCCTTGTCCTGTTAAACACAAAGGAACTGCTTATATACATACAGTTGAATAGTTGTTAAAAGGATCAGGTCCTGAATTACTTGTCGTTTGATCACAACATTTAACGTTACTGAAAAACATGCGAGGAACATGTACTACCTTGTTGCTGTTCATGATGTGTCCTAAGCTTGGATTTTTCTTGTGTTTCTTGGAGTGAGAGCACTTTTGCTGGAGAAGCTTCCTTCCATTGATTGCTGTGAAAGCAAGTAACCAGGAAGGAATATGAAATTGTGTCAACTTCTGCAGATGAAAGCCTTTTTAATAACTTGGAAATTATCCTAGTGTTGAATTCATTTGTTTTAAAAGAAACACATAACAGACCTCGAGTTAGACTTTCAAACATCAATGATGTTCTTGAAACCAGCATTTGTAAAGTATTTTAGCATTTTGAGTGATTTATTGATACCACTTACAAGTCTCCAAAGGATTTGTTATTTACACTACACAGTAATGAATGATGGAAAAGGCAGATATTTTCAGTATGTGTTTTTATGAGTAGTTTACTTAACGCTCTTTGCTGATAGAATTTTTACTGGACAAAAATCTTCAAAAAGTTGAAATGATATTCCTGTTGCTTAAGTCGATCTCTCTAAAGCCAAGCACTGTCAAAGTTCCTTCAATTTTGGATTTTCATGTCCATCTCATGTTGGCTTGAATCCACCATGGCTTTGACAATGAATTATTACAGTAGCATGGTAGCACCTTCTCTTTGCAGACTCTTAGAAAATCTGGCTGAGATATGGAACGCCTGTGATATGAAAATATGCTTTTTTAAGCTTCCAAAGCTTAAAGATGTTTGTTACTTTTCTGAGTGCCATACAATTAACTAGTGTGACGATGAGTGCTTTATCCTGATGCAGGCTGGAGATGAAGCAAGGCATTATTATGAATGCTTTCCTTGTTCTCTGAGGCAAGACTGTCTCATGGGTGTAATTGACTCTTAATTTCAGCTGTCTCACTTGGACAATTTCCTGATTAAATCAAGTTTAAAAGTATGGTTAACATTTACTGTTTTGCTCTTTTCTTTTTTTATTAGAATCTATTCAATATAATTCAAATTGCTGCCAAATTAAGTTTATTTAATTCCATGTTCTACAGTAGATATGCATGTTGTATTGATTATTATACATTTTAAGTGTGCATGTCAAATTTATTGTAAAATTCAATTTTCTATCATAATATTTAGTTCCAACAGAGTGCTGGAATAATATTTTGCTGTTATTTTGTGTTAAGAGATTGGTAAGCTGGAGGCGGTAATCTTTAATGACCACTTGCCATCTTCATGCCTTCATTACTCAGAGAAAAAGTAAAACTGTGCTAAAGGAGGCAAAACAGGGAACGAGATTAGAGAGGCTAATATTTTTCATTCTCTTTTCCCCTTAAAAAGTATGAATTTAGTGCTTTTTCTTTAAAATGAAAGATCATCTGCTTTGAAAGTCTGAATGGAAAGGGGGGCACATCTATAAATACTTAAACAACTTGATGTTTAATTTAAAATTTAATTTATTGTTATTGATATCTTTTTTTCTAAATGATATTTTGTCATCCTTTTTTCATTCAAGTAGAAAGTTATTTTAGAATATATTTTGTCACATAAGTCTTTCCACCAAGGGAGAATATTTGTAGGGGTGATAGAAAATTAATGAGACAACTTACGTGTGGAGAAGTCCAGAGGGAGTAGGATGAGAGTTTAAGTTTAAGAACTGCAAGTTTCTTTAGCTGGACAAAGAGGATGAGCATGACAAACTTCACTTTGCATTCTAGCAAATATTCTCTGCTTAATCTAATATTTTGCCAAGTTTTTTATTTGGAAAAGGTTTAAAATCTTGCTCATAATGAAGCGGTAAACTGTGAATTCAGTGATTTCATCTGGCACCTAACAGATATGTCTGAACGTTTGTATAAAACAGGAATTGAAAAGAGTGAGGCCTGTAAAGTTTGGAAGAAACCGGATGGCTGGATCTATCACAAAGCATTACAGATCATTAAAAAACAGAATAAACTGCCTTCACAGACATCTTTATGAATTAATAATACTGTAATGAAAATTCAGTTATCTTGGGCAAAGTTTTGATAATTATATCTCTATATATTATATGAAAACTTATGAACTGGAAATGCTATTGCACAAATCTTATTGTTGAGTGTGCACTTGGAGGTCAATGGAGTAAAAGAAAAACAAAATTCTGTCACTATTTTGATTATGTTTCAGGTTTTAGCTTATAAATAACCTTCCAATTATTCATGAACCACACTTTTGAAATTATAGTATCGTATAAGAGAAAAGGGACTTATACAGCTTTTTGTTCAGTTAGCGCAGTGAAAACGTAACTCAGTGAGACAGCAGGACATCAGTTTATGCAGACAGCAATGTGAACAGCCATTGTTACAACATAATCCATTTAATGAAAGGTCTAAGTCCAAGAGGGTGCTGCAGTATCTACGGTCTTCCTGATCCCACTTAATTGGATTTGACTCTGGTCATGCCTCTGCGTGTTGTTGACTGAATTCTGTCTCCTTTTTTTTCAATACAGGCATTTTACTTCATATCACTTCCTCAGATGAGAATGGTGAGATAGCAGCCTTTCTGAATGAAGGATGGTTTTGCCATTTTAGAGCTGAGCATCATGACTGGCAACATATGAGAAATATGTTGATTTTTTTTTTTTTTTTTTTTTTTTTGACAGCCTCGAGGCCAGTGGACCGTAGACTGTGTACAGGACCTCTTCCCAGCACCTCTCAGCTGTGCCATATCCCCTGTCCTACAGAGTGTGAGACCTCAGCATGGTCAGCCTGGGGACCATGCACCTACGAAAACTGTGATGATCCTCAGGCCAAGAAGGGTATGTAAATATCCAGTGGAACCTTTAATGGCAAATATTTCATATTCCTAGAACATTTCTGTCTGCGCAGTCACCCTAATGTGTATAGTACATCCAGTGCCTCTCAGCATCAAAAAAAGTCATCAAATTGCATGTATTTTGCACTATTTCTCCAGGAAAGCTTGCAAAAATAATAACTAGGCTCTCAAGGTTGTTACAGTTCAATTCCAGTTTTGAACTTTATTCTCAAACAAAAAGTGTATAATTTGAATATGTGTGCAACACAGTTCTGGCACTGTCTCAGAAGGAGGGTAGAAGCAGACTCTGAGGTAGATAGTGTTAAAGTCAGTAAAAGATTTTACAGTTCAGTAACAATTTAAGAATTCACTGATAGACTATGAAGCATGCACTGATAAAGAGATGGGATCATTCACTGTTGTTAAGAAACACTTTTTTTGCTTTTTTTTTCTGATAACAGTACATCTGTGCTGGTTTTTGCTTTCACATATATTTTACAGTTCATTCCTGTGCAGAACATATTGCAGTAGAGTAACATTAAAATACGAAGGCAAGAATGCAGTGACAAGGAACACATTTAAAAAGTCTTTGGGGTTTTTTGGTCATAAATTAGAAAAACTGGCCAACTCGTTGCAGTACGATTATCTGATACAAGCTGAGAATCCAGATTTAGCTCCTTGACTGAAAATGATCATAAGATAGGGCCATTCTGTATGTCCACCTGAAGGAGTAAGTGCAATTACTATGCTAGCTTGGATTCTATTTCTTGGTATGCTGCTAGTTACATATCAATCTGTATAGCAAACACAAGTTTATGATGCTGTCACACAATATGTAATGTGATCCAATCTTGATAAACTGAAAAGGAAAAAGCAGTTCAGTGTGTAAACCCATTGGATTGAGTCTCTTCTGAGTACAGTAGACAAGTAACATGTTAATTTTAAACCCTGCCTAACGGAAATATATTAGGATGTACTTTACACAAAACCACGACACAGGGTCATTTTACCTTATCTTTGCTTAAGATGATCAATAAATATGAAAAAGCTCAACAAGATCTTTCTGCTATGAAATGACATTCTGTACTAGGCATTTTTCAATATCCTAATTTATCTGTTTTACTGTAATTTATTGTATTCATTCCTTGTTTGATACGGCTGTTTTATAGCAATGATACAGTTATCATCAGCATGCTGTAAAATTTTCAAGCATATAATAACATAAAGTCAGCTTTTTATGTTATACTTTCATGTTATATATGTCAACTTTCTGTGTGATTCCAGTTCTTCAAAAATGATATAGAAGTTGTACAGGCCCTCTCAGTCTTAGAAGCTAAGTTCTCTACATATTTCAGTAATGGTTCTTTACTGTATGTCACTTGCCTTCTTTGTTGTAGCAGACACTGGAGTGCTTCTTTGGGAATATCACTTTTTTGGTGGCAAGCTCAGTAGATTTAATTTTATCAAATTGTTCAGGTTAGAGAAAACAAAGATGCATACCAATGTATTATTAAAATATTATTTGTTATAATCTGTTAACAGGCACATCTCCAAACAGAGAAATCAACTCTTCCACTTAATGTGTTAAAACTCTCTCCTGTTTACTGTCTCTTAGTAGAAATAAAGGAGTTATACATAGCACTTTATAACAATATTTGAGTATTGTTAACCTGCCTGAATATTGAGACAAAAGAGGAACCTATGAAAAGGTGTGGAAAGCTGCCAATGTTAAATTAATCTGATCGCATACATATCAGAAACTGTAGAAAATTATTACATGAGAAATTATTTGCTGAATCTGTTCAGTCTGATTAGCATATTCTGGCTAAACGATGGCTTTCTCAACATGCTGTCCTGAAAGACTGATATCAGACTGACACATGTCACACTGCATAATGGCTTATCAATTTTTCCTATTCAAAATGAGTTCATACAGTCTGAAGAAAATTCTGTAAATGAATGGAAGGGAATATTTTTATGTTAATTACCAACAAAATAGGAATTTATAGGACCTCATCCTTTTCTCCTTTTCTTTCTACAGTTTATACTGGCAAGTTAGACTTTTGTTTGTTTGTAAGCTGATTTCATTTGATATTCTATTTCTATTTGAAAATTCTTAAGAAGATAACAAGCATCATCTTTGAGAAATGGCAAGCCAGAACCTAGTGAAGATTTGTTAAATGAGATGGATCCAGCAAGAGTGAATCACAGAAAACAAATGCTGTCTTCTCGAAAATGTATACAACCAGGACAAACAAGAGTTGAAGGCAAAGCTTACTGAATCAGTTCAAAACTTTTAAAGAACTTGTTAAGCTTTACTTCTTTCTGTAATGAGTTCTTCTACCAAATCATCTAAAAGGTTGTGTTGCATTGAGCATCTAGGTGGTTTTCTTGTTTGTTTGTTTTTGCACAGATAAACATAACAGTTCTCTCTCGAGAGAGAGAGAAAAATCTCTCCACTTTGCTTTTTATAACTGAATTATTTCACCATTTATATTCTCATGGATATTTCAGGATTTAAACTAAGGAAACGGCGCATCACTAACGAGCCTACGGGAGGAACGGGAAACTGCCCTCACCTGATGGAAGCCATCCCATGTGAGGAGCCCTCATGCTATGACTGGAGGATTGTAGGGCTGGAGGAGTGTGTTCCTGACAATGAGAAACCATGTGGCCCTGGTACTCAGGTGCCTATCGTCATCTGTGTCAACAGTGATGGTAAGATGCTTTTTCTAATGTTCTATACCAGCCCAGACTGAATATGCATGCATATTCAGTATGCATGCATATTCAGTAACGTGCAATCTGAAAGAGAAGCATTTTTTGTTTCTCTCAGATTTCTCAGTTCTTGATAAGAGAGAAGTCCTTTCATATTGGATTAGTGGAAATGCTAAGTCACAGCTTGAACCAGTGATTAAGGACCTGGTAGGAAGGCAAGGCCACCCCAGGGGAGCTCAGGTGCATGCAATGCACCTGAGTGACTGGAAGGGGTGGATCCTCTGAAAGGAGCAGAACCAGGATCTATCCCTTCCCAGGCCTTATTTAACAGCTGGCAGTGGAGACAAGGGTATCTTGCTGGAGATCTCTGTGTACTTGAGGCTTTCCAAAGGTAAGTAGCTTCTTTCCTTTATTTTTGTTTCTGTGCCTGCAGCGTTTGTGCAAATCCTTACTTCCTGCAGTCCAAGACCTTGCTGCTCTGCTGTCATTGCTGTACTTTCTATCATGTTACAATTTGTTAGCTAAGATGAGCCCAGTAGTTTCTTTAGAATTAAGCTTCTTCACAGCAATCAACCTATACAATGTAGGTTTTCAGAGGTTCCTGAAGAGACTTTGAAAGAAGTATATCAGGAACAGCTACTGCTTTTCAGTAGGTCAAATGTATGCCTGCACTGACTTGACTGAGTTCCCTGATGTAATCCCACTAACAATTTACTGATTTACTGAGGACAGTGCTAAATGAAGTGTGAATAAAGTAATACATATTTCAGTAAGCACATTAGAAAGAAAAAACAATAATGTAGTTTCTGGAAAGCATAGTTTGATGTGTGCTAAGAAGTTGATATGACAGTCCAGGATGACTTGCCTCTTGAAGAGGTCAAAAAGAATACCACTGTTATTCAGTCATCCTTCTGTGTGGGAAAATAGTTTTTGCATGACATAATTGTAAAAGTGAACTTTGAAAACTGTTAATGAAATACTTCAAACTGTAGGAGACTCAAGAACTATTGTTGGGAGAACATTCCTGATTCATTATTAGTATTATAGTCTGCTCAAACATAGCATATGAATTACATTAATTGTACTGACTTAGAGTAGTTACAGTAAGAGAATTTGAACTCCCTGTGGAGGATTAAATAAGGAGACACCCCTGGTTTTTAATAACTGCACAAGATATTCGACAATTGGATCAGTCAGAAGTAGTAAGAGGTTATTATAGGGAGATTTAGATCTTGGGCTTTCATGCTTAACGACTTGGGTCACAAGTTTTTTGTTTCAGATTTCTGGATAATGTGACTTCCCATTAGTTTTGAGTAGTGGTATTTATTCATATTTAATGTTTGATCAGGGTAACTTTTTTAATAAATTGTGATAAAGATTATGTATATTTATTAACTACAATTAACTATAAACATAATACAGAGCATGCAATGAAGCTACTTTTATCTGTATTTTATGGATATAGTACTGCATTCTGATTCATTCTTACAGGATTTGTTCTCTGCAATGCATAGACAAAATTTGGCCAAATTTGTCTCAAAAGATTTGTGACTGCATTTTTTTTATTCCCAGTATTAATCTTTTTCTTTCTGTTTGAGTCCTTCTGAATTGTGTGGCAGTATATATTACTGAAATTATATAGGCATTGTGTATATCAGCAATCTGTTCTAGGAGTGAGAATTCTAGCTTTGGCTATGTGCCTGTTAGTCTTTGAGATTAAATAGTTGGGGGCACAGCTTCAGTAATAGGGTAAATCATATTGCATTTGCAAAGATCCAATCACGAAGATATGTGTTCAATATCTTGTGACAGAATGCAAAAGCAGTGGAGGATAATGCAGTGGATTTTCCCATCTTTTCATCGTAATCCCTTACTTATCATAATAAAAGATGTCCTGTCATCTTCATCGGTAATATCAGGCGGATTTTGCTTAGGACTCCTGAGAAAGAATAGCATGGTACAGAAAAAGCAAAAAAAGTAAGGATCAACCAACCTCATCAGTCTGTCCCTCCAAGCGAACTCTGATCTAGTGTCTCTTTAATATGCCTCTGACAGTTCTCATCCATTGAAAATTCTGTAGGCAACTCCTAAATATTCCTCTAAATGCACACCACTACCTCTTCCCAGGTAGCTCCCATCTAGTCCAACTCTGCCATGCATATCTCTCTTCACCAAACACTAGTTGCAGGCATTCAGATTGCACTCTGTAAAAACTGGGTGAGAAGCATCTTGCAATGAGGGCAGTTTTGCTGCAAGGTAGTTTGCAGTAAACTAAAGTTTGAAGAATGCTACTCTTGCACTGTATAAACATCATGGTTTAAATCATCATACAAAATTTGGAATATTCTCTTTTTTTTTTTTTTTTTTTTTGAGCACTTCTTGAGAAGGACTAATTGGTTGAGTGGTGTGGTTCACAGAATGAAAAGAAGGGATGCCATTCAGAGGGATCTCAACAGACTCAAAAGGTGGGCCTGGGCAAACCTAAAGAGGTTCAACACAGCAAAGTGCAAGGTTTTGCACTTGAGCCAGAGGAATACCAGGCATATGTACAGACTGGGAGGAGCAATCCTTGTAGAGAAGGACCTGAGGGTCTTGGTGGATGAAAAACTTAACAGTGTGCTCTTGCAGCTCGGAAAGCAAACGGTATCCTGGGCTCCATCAGAAGAGGGGTGGTCAGGGGGCACAGGGAGGTGACTGTCCCTCTCTACTCTGCCCTTCAGAGGCCCCATCTGAAGTACTGAAAAATACAGTAGATTGATTTGCTCTGTTTCTCTGTAGCTATGGCAATCTGTGAAAAAAAGTTGTTTCAAAAATATTTCTGTGTGTTTTAAAGACTTAATCTACAGTGAGAGAGCTGGCCAATTCTCCACTGTGGCGGACACATTAGTGCTGATAGTATATAAATGAAGCAAAATTCTGACAAATTTTCCTTCAAATCTGCAAAATTAACTGCTGGTGAAAATGTTTACAAAATGATGGCTTGCTCTCTATATTTTCAGGTTTTTGCCTTTGGGCTGAAGTCTAGCACAGGTACCAGCAATGGCTGTGGCGTTAGTGTGTTTCTGATCTTCAGATACTAGCCTGAGATTACTTGCTCATTTTTGTAGGAAGGTTTAAGTATATCCATTTACAGTTTTTATAGCATAATGGCCTTTGTACCACTGCATATGTCTATTGATAAAATGGATCTTACTTCGAAGGGGAAATTTCCTCTGGACCTTGTTCAAGCTCACTAATTGTTGGGTTACAGTTGGCTCCACAGAGAAGGGGAAGAACTCTACTGTTCTGGCTCTCAGCCATGAGTGATGACTGGCTTTGGAGAGGGAGCCATGGCAACAGTAAGGCTCTTTGTGTATGTGCAAATGCCTGCAACTCTTTGAAATAGCAGTATTGTTTTTAAAGTTATCTAGGCAAAAGATATACAGATGTCTGTTTATGTAGCTGAGGGCCACAATTTCTTTTACGGTATCTGGTCATATATGGATGACATGTATCTGTTAGGCTTGAGAGCAAGTTTAAAGCCCCATTAACAGCAGTGTATGGTGATGTGAGCAGTGCCCTTTTTGTAAGTGTTAGTAGTTTATTAAAACATGCAGAAGGGGAATGAACCTGTTTTGCTTAGATTAGATATAAAAATATAAAAACTTCAAACAGATTAGATTAACTGCATTGCATGGAGTGGTTCCAACACTTCAATCCAAGGAAGAGCAGTGTAAATTTCCTTTATTTCTGTTTTTTTTCAGCTAGCGTGATCATCTAGAAAGCTATAAGATGGTCCTGTAGGAAGTTATCACTTTATTTTTCTCTAGACTCGAAAACACTGATTTCTGAAATATTTGTTGTTTTTTTTACTGAATTTTTGCAGAAAACATACATCTTCATGTATTTTAAATTCTTGTCCATAGATTTCTGATAACATCTGTATTTCGTTGAATAATTTCCAACTTGTGGTTTTATCTTTTTTACAATACATATCTATTTAAATATATAGAGGAAACTTCAAAGCAAAGAAACTGATCTGCTGGTGCAACCATTTTTACTTAAAATATTTTGGATAGTTTAAAATATGGTACTTCCTGTATACTTGAGGTTTGATTGATATATCTGCTAAATGAGTAGCCGTTAATCTTCATTCAGTTTCACAAAGGGAAAATGCTGAGACTGAATGGAAGTCTATAGGAATGCCTATGTTTAAAGACACTATTTCTTTTGCCATTTCTGTTATGTGGCTGTGCAGATTGAAAGAAGAAACCATCAGTCTAATTGGATTTTTGATGATTATTTAATAATAAAATGCCTACTTTGTGTCACTTTATGACATAGTTCTTTAAGAAGAATAAAGAACCAAATTCAAAACCTAATTACATTGAATTATTGAAGTAATTCCACAAGAGAACCAAGAACAGATTCTGGCCAATGCTTAGCAGTCAATTAGTCAAAAAATACGGTGGCTAATGACAGTTTCTTTCAGCACATACTGCCATACACTTACAGGAACCTGGTTATATGTGCATTAGTCATCATTTCTCAATATTAATTTCCCAGCTAATGTCATTATGGAATTGATTGAAACAGTTCTTTTCTGCCTGGCAGCTTTTTGGCAGACTATCGTGGACATTTTAAAGAAATGTATGATGTGATGGATGCTTTGTTCTTAATTGTAAACATACAAGATATATAACATATGATATCTTGTGCTTGCTTTGTTTTGGATTGTCTGACAACATAAAAAATGAATGTTTTTATTGGATGCAAACATCAGAATTTGTTACTGGTGGTAAAATACATTTTTTAAAGTTTTTAAAATTGATATTCTTAGAGTACTGGAATGTTTCATACATTGGATTCTTAAGACATTTCTACTTAATGGGTCTTGCTTTATTTAATATAAAAGAACACAAGGAGAATTTAGCACACAGTACTGCTGAAAGTACATGGAATCAGGAAGTTTTATAATCGATTATTATTCTTTCTATGAAAGGTTGCATTTAATATATCATACCAATTCCTTTTCTATCTCTCATCCTGACATTAGGGAAGTGAACATACCCCTATTAAATTCCACATCACAATGGATGCTTTTAGTGTTTGTACAACATTATGTAATTTCCTTATGTGAGATCACTTAAATACCTCACTTACCACAACAGATACTGAAAAAGTTAGCCTGGATTCTGATGTGATGATTTCAATTTAAAAAAATAAGTAAAACAAAATTAGACTTTCATCTAGGTAGTGCAGTCAACTATTACAGCTGATGTCACTACAGTACACTTTTGTTTCCAGTTCATCAAATGTATTTGAATACAGAGTTGCCCTTTATGTTTTATGTGAACAATGCCTATAGTGATGTTAAAGTCTACAATGAATATGGTTAAGTTAAAAATAGTTTTAAATTAAGCTGGTTTTTATTATGTCATAGACAATAATTTTGGCATCTTAGATGATTTTGCTTTACATTGTTACTTATGAAGTATATTTGTGGAGGATTATTTGTGTACTTAAAACTCGTTGGGAATTCAGGAATAGAGAGTACTGTAGTAGGAAACACAAATATTTTCAAAATATAACATAAAGAGTGCAGCTACATGTTTTCAATGATGCACACTCCTAGTAATCTGCTTTTGGTTTTGATGGAACATCTGGGTGAAAAAGCAGGCAGTTACAGTAACTGCTTGCAATAACAGTAGGCAAACTAGGAGGGGGGATTTTGATGAATAAGTTTTCATTTTCATAGCAACCAGCATAGCAGAAACTCTGTCCTGATTAGACTTTAAGCTTTATCATAGTGAATGTACAGGACTGGCAATTGTGGATGCATTTTGAACTATTCGGGTTTGGGGAAAGTTAGTTTTATGCTTTATATTCTTTTCGTGTGCCACTTTACATTTTGCTTCAACTATGTTAGGTAAAAAAAGTATTTATGGGCTTCTGGATGGATTATAAAGCTGAATTTATAGAACCCGATAGATTATATAGATTATAGAATTGAATTCAAAAGTGTTGAATTTTGGTCTCAGATTTGTGCTGTGGGTTAACTGCTTAGAACCAGGCTCAGAAAATACTTGTGTTGTTTTTTAATACATACCTGTAGACGATTTTACACGCATATATATATATATATATATATATATATATATATACACAAATAATTTTATATTAGTATTATATCTATAAAATAAATGCAATTTTATTGGGAGATATTACAGAATACTGATCAGTAATATGTATGATAAAATGTTCTAGTACAGTACAATATCATTAGATATAATGGGAGTCAATTTTTCATCCAATGGAAAATAGGGGTTTCATAGGCCTAATTAATTTTTTTTCTCACTTCCTGCAAACTAATGCTGTATTTTCTTAAGTGTTGAAACTAATATGTTGAGAAATTATCACATTGAGACAGAATAAAGAATAGGAATTTATTCTCTCTTTTTAAAGCCTTAAGGTCCTCATTTTTACCTTTCTTTCAGATTTTCATTTGTGTTGAGCACTGATTAATATAAAAATCCTCTTACCAGCCAAGAAGTATTTGATTTCACAAAATGAGTATTTTTGAGATAATTCAAAGAGCCTGAAGATAATGTATAAATGCCTTCATTTGAATTATTAAAACCCCTTCAAACTAAGAGTAAAACATAGCTGCAATGCTTATTCCAAATCAGAACAAATGGGAAGCGCTCTCCTGTGTTTCCATTGATCCATTCCTGTTCTGTGGGATTGGTGGCTTTTGACAGAATTTCAGCTATGTACACCCACAAAAGTGTTACAGAGGGAAAGGAATAATTTTATACATTAGATCTGATGAAACAGGGAGTGGAAAACAAGAGTGAGAGGCTGGTACTGTCTAAGCAGTGTGATTAAGAGCTGGGGAAAGTTTTGTCCCTGGTGTTTTCCAGAACTTACTCAAGTGAGAGAAGGGAAAACATAAAATGTCTGGATACAATTAAGACTAGAAGTTAATTTGGAGACAGATTCAGTCTGCTGACAGCCCAAGGAAGGATTTGACAAGAAGATGGAGAGAACTTCATTGGGCTGGGTGGAAGGGGCAGTAGGTAGTGGACTGGAATTAGTGTCTAGAGAATGAAGCTGGATAAGAAGCATGGAGAAAAAGAAAATATTCCTTTTTAGAACTGGAATGCAGTGTGTTGGTCTACTCCAGCTTTAGTCTCATGAGATCTCTGGGCAGAATAGTACATGTTCTAGGATAAGTGCAATACCTATGGCAGAACTACTGTTTTTCACTTGGTTTCTGTTTTAAACTAGAAAATTTGGAAGAAGTAGTAAGTCAAAATTAAGAAATGTAGCTTGCAAAGACAAGACCTTAAAAAGTAGGAAATTTAAGCTGTTAGCCTGATCATAAGGAGGATGTAGCAGATGAAGTCTTTAATTATTTAATTGTGCTTACATGATGTTTTCCTCACAGAACCTGCTACTGATTTGTGAAACAGATATATCTCCTTTGGGGATTAAGGGGCATTTCATAGTAATGAATGCTTTATCTTTTAGACAACTAGCTTTGGTTGTATCATTCTTCAGGGTTTAATTTTGTTCTTTTTCTTAAGCATGAGCAAAATATAAATATTACTGACCTGTCGCACATAAAGTGTTTGGAAAATAAATGTAAAACTTGGCATCTGGTAGCCATCATAGAAAGATCTTAGGAAAAAAATTACCAATTCTGTTTTAATAATGCTTTTAATTAATGTGTTGTAAATAAAACATAGGCTCAGGCTTTGAACAAAGACAGTAGAACTGAAAATACCAAATGGATAGCCATAAGGAGCTTCTAGTCTGTGAACTGAAGGAGGAAGTAACCCAGCAGAAAAATAAGAAGCATGTGATTACACTATTTAAAAACAATAATAATTTAAAAAAAAGCCTCATACAAAGGCAACTTTAATGCTAGCATTTACTACTGCTTAGCTTCCTGATTGCGATAATTAATGGGTTAGCAGTGTAAAGCTTTCCTAAGGAATTATTGGATACCTGGTATTATTTTAATGGTTTTAGGCATATATATATATATATATATATATATATTTTATAAATAACAAGCTGCTGCATTAGTGTTTTTATGAGGAAAAAATATTACTTACAATCTACTTAAAATCCCTTGTTCTGAATATCTTTGAGCAAAAAAAGAAAAGCCTAAAAAAAAGGAAAGAAGCCTAATTTATCACTGGGTTGCAAGTAATTTATCAAGCAGATGTAAATCTATCAGATTTCTGAGAGTTTTTAGTGTTGCATAATTTACTAAAGCTTAAAAGTTGTGACGTCCCTAGATTCTCAAATGTGTTCCTATTACTTTTCATTTTCCTGCATGGCAATGATATTTCCTTTATTTAGCAAATGTTTATAAGGTATAGTGGTATTTACCTCTGGTTGCTTTACTGAGAGCTCTTTCTCTGAATACATATGCTGAGAGGCTGGGAAAAAGAAAAACAGTGGAAGTGCAGGTTAGTCTTCTACACAGGAATTGGTTATGAAAATATTTCCAAAAGACAAGATTAATTCACAGTCTGAGCAGCCTAAGGGCATGCTGTGCCTTCCACTTGTAATGATGAGAAGTTATTCATTGCAAGATGGATAAAAAAGATGTTCTCCAAAGACTGCATTTAATCTGGCAGTAGTGGGACGCTGACAGAAGCATCCACGAAATTAATTATAAAACTACTCCTCAGAAATGTGTAAACATGACAGTGGTAGTGATCCCCTTTACACCTCTTGAGTCCTCTGTTTTAACTGTGATTGAATTGAGCTGTCATATCACATACAGAGTGACAAGTCTCTAGAGTGACTAGCTACAGCTGAATGAATAACACAAAGAAAATGTTTATAATAATCTTTTACTGCATAAAATATTTTTCCTTATTCTTGTAACCTTTTTAGGTTACAGGTATATATGAATTGCAGGAAGCATCCCACATCGATGAATTTGCCACTTTATAGCAGTATGATACTAGATAATTGACAAACTGAAAACTTTAATGTTCTGTCAACTGTATGTCATTAGTCATTCTCATCATCTGTGGGTTATGCTTTTGCATGACAGAGAAGAATGATATTTAAATGCTGAAGGGCAATATTTGGTGAAACTGCTATGCTGGAGTATTTATTAATAAATTTGTGATGCAATATTGTGAATTGCTGAGCTTAAATTTTTGAAATTATCCTCCAAAATTCATATTTATGCAGAATATTAGAAGCTTGAAGATCATAAAAGTTATAGATAATTAGTGTTTCTTCAAAAATAGGCATTTTTAGGTAATTGTCTAAAATATAAAGATTTGCATCTCAGTGTAGAGACTGTTGAAAGGATTGACTAGCAAGCATTGTCTTTCTATGGATATTAAGGTAGCTGTCATGCTTTTCATGCTACAATTTTTGTAGTCTTGCCTGTTGTTTCCTTCTCATGCTTCTGTTTGTAGCTTAGATCCCTGAATGTTAATCAAATTTAGTAGAACATCAGAATTAAGTCATTTTTGATTGAAAACATTGACATTCCTTAGCTTTTTCCTAAGCTTGTTCTCCATTCAGTCATTGGAGGGAAGAGTGAAATATCTATAATAATACTTAAACAAAATGCATGTTATAATTTTCAAAACTGTACAGCTTTCCACTTCTTCATGTCTGATGCATTTAAAAATCTGATGATACCCTTGGAGAAATAATTCCAGTTCCTTTTATAAGCAAACAGATATAATGCTATTTTAAAATAGATTAATCTTTTGTTTTCCAATCAATACATCCTAAATTCTTTACCAATGTTCAAAATTGCGCTGCAAATATTTCTAGAATCAAAGACATTTTTTCCACTATTATGCACAGTAAAATTTCTGTAACACTTTACAAACAAATTGAGTGATTTATTTATTTATTAAACCCGTACTTTTTAAAGAATCTTTTTCTTGCTTTCTAAATTGTGGTTGGGAATAGTGAAGTCTAATCTTGAGATCGCCTGTATCTGTTTATGGTGAATTGATGTTGTCAAGTGTTCTTAGAAATACACTATAAATTTTAAAGAGATCTGATCTTCCAGATTTGCACTTTCTTATTTCCTTATAGCTCTTTCAGCACTTTTCCTCTCTTCTCTACTCTGCTTAAAATGGCCTATTGGTCTGACATATTGATCTTGTTTGGTCCCGAGACTAATATTGATTTTATTCTCAATGGCACCATAGCCTGTCATCAAACTTACTTTTTCTTTCGTATCAAGATTGCTTGATTGGCTTATCTGATGCTACCTAGAAGGCATCTAGGTATCTTATCAGTTGCTATCTAGAAGGCAACTGCATTTGGTTATGATCAATATGCTTGCATTCTCTGTTCTTTATCATACTTAGTAAAACTACAGTAACAAATGAACGATGAAAATGCTTCAAGTACCTGTCGAGGTAGGAAAATCTTACACCTCTTGTTAGGAAACATGCAGATACTCTGCTGGGATCTTTACTGAAAATACTGAACTGGTATTCCCATGTTAAGACTGTGCTGTACTATGAAGTGAAGCTGATTTTTTGCTAAAAACATATCATCTTTGTACCCTTGGTAGTGAATGCACCCGAGAGCGCTGTTGGAGCTGGCAGTTATAGTTGCAAGGGTACTCTAACATTGGGTCAATCATGGTAATTCAGCTAAGCGCTTGAAAACTGGAAGAAATGTCACTTTTATGAACAGCAAGAAAGACGACCCAGGCTGCAGTCCAGTGAGCTTCACTGTGATCCACTGGAAGGTAATGGGACAGCTAATTCTGGAAACCATTTTGGGGCGCAGGAAGAAGAACTGCACAGGAGTAGTCAGCATGGATTCACAAAGGGGAAGTGATGCTTGACCAAGTTGATAAGCTAATACAATGAAATGACTGGTCTAAGGATCAGGGGGAACAGTGAATATAGTCTTCCTAAACTTCAGAAAGGCCTTGGACACCATCCATTCTAAGACTGTCATAGAGAACCTGTTGAAGTATGAACTGAATGAGGAGAAAGTGTGGTGTATCAAAAACTGGATAAGCAACCAGGCCCATGAGATATTGGTCAGTGGCACAAAGTCTGTTTGGAAGCCAGCAGTGCGTTCACTCCTGTTTAATATCTCCATTAATGATCTAGATGATGGTGTAGAATGCACCCTCAGTTAATTTGCAAGTGGGGAGTGGTTAATATGCCCCATGGTCATGCTGTCACTCCAAGAAACCTGACCCTAAGGCATTGAGTACGTGCTGGGAGTTACCAGTTGGAAAGCAGCTCAGCAGGAAAGTACCTATGAGCCGTGAGGGACACCAACTTGAACATGAGTTACTAATGTGCCCTTGCTGCTAAGGCAGCTAACAGTATTCTTGGCTGCATTATTACCAGCAGCTCAAGACAGCTGATTCTTCTCTACTGAGCACTGGTGACACACCACATCTGGAGTACTACATCCATTTCTGGGCCCCTCAGTACAAAACAGACATAGACATACTGGAGTTCTGTGGAGGGCTACCCAGGTGATTAAGGGCCTGAAGCACCTCTGCTGTGAGATGCAGAGGTGCAAAGGTGCAGATGTCAGAACAGGCTCTTTGTCCACTGCCAGGAGAAGTGGAAATGGGCACAAACTATGAAGTTCCCCATGACCATTAGTAAGTGCTTCTATATTGTGCAAGTGAAGGACAACTGGCACAAGTTGCCCAGAGAAGTGTAGTCTGCTCTTTGGAGACCTTCAGAAGCAATATTAAACTATATTAAAGGCACATGTGAATTCTCTTATTCAAAATTAAAGTGGCCTAAACTCTGTTTATTAAGATGTTTTACTTTCATTCTGAACAAGGATAGCCATGCAAAATGTTAATACAGTTCAACTAATCTCCTTCGAAGTCATATTTTAATTTGCATTAATTTTCAGTATTTCTATTTAGATGTGGTTCTTTTTTTTTTTTTCATTCAGACTCATAGTATTACCAATAGCCCATTCAAATACAGCGCTTTGATGGTATCAGAACTAGTGAAAAATTTAAAATTGTCTACGCTAGTAAAGATAATCTTTGACAGTGTGCATAATACACAATATGCACTGTATTTTCTCAGTAACTTACCATGCTGCATGGAAGATAAAAGGGCTATGTTACTTATTAAGGCACTGTTAGCACTGGAGGTCACCCTCGCTGTGCCTCTACCTGTACAGTAGAGGAACTGAGATCATTTATAAAAACGATATATTTCCTTTTTATTGGAAGCTTCACATGTAGCAAAGTTTATGATTTGTGGAATTGATATTGGCATGCCTCTCACAACCAGTTAAACAATTTTGTATGTAAATACATGCAGAATTGGAAGACTCATATTTTTGGATGAAATGTATATAATTTAGTTGTACAACCTGACTAACTCTAGAAAAGAATAGTGGAAAAAAATAGGATAAATAATAAGTAAAACTTGAATATGGCTGTCACAGTGTTTTCCTTTTTAAGATGACAAGAAGTTTCTTTTCCTTTCTTATTTTAATCTTCTTTGACAAAAGAGTTCAAGGGTAAATAAGTTTGCACTTTTGTGGTGAAAGAATAAAACGTGGCTTTCTTTTCCCAGTCTAGTATCTCAGGTTACTGTATTTTTAAATATCTGAGTTAATATTTTTTTCATATTGCTGTTTGGTCTGACCTTCCTACATATGTGACAGACAGCACTGCATTTTACACTAGAAACATTATTTGAATAAAGAAATACTATTCCTTTCCCTCATTTTATTTCTCTCTGTCAAATTTAGACTGCATCTAGATGACTGTAATCCTGATAGATGACTCTAACTAATATAAAGGGAAATACATATGTTCTTCTGTTACCAGACATGAAAATGGGATTACTGGAGGCATTAATAATGCATATGAATGTGTGAGTTTATTATTTTTATCAGTTATGCCCAAGTGCATCCGAAGATATTTTCTACCTGAAACAGTTTAAGAAAGAAGTATACACATTCTTAATTTGCTTCAGAGTTGTCCTTTTGTGGCTTTCATTATTTTGAAGTAAGGAACATTAACTCTGAGTTTGACTGTAGAAGTAACAACTTTAGAAACAGTCAATACCTTACCTTTACCTGATACGTTAAGGAATACTAAACTTGATTTCTTAGCAAAGGATCACTTTTCTTAAAAACTGTGTGAGACTGAAAGTTTGGATGAACTAAAGGACAGGAAAGATTTTTTGGAACAAGAACTATCTCATGTCAGCAGCAGAACGGTTTTCAAATATTTCAGCTTTTCTATTAATTACCTGTGTTTTACAAGTGTCTTACCTGTATCTGCATTCTTTCTACAGATCTGCTAATATGTTGTATTGTGAGGAAGGATATCAAACATGCTAGCATTTAAACTAGAGCTGAGGAACAGTGCAAGAATGTACTAGTCTACTTACACAGAAGCAATAGAAGTGCTTGCATACCTTACTTGGAACTAGACTTTCCTATCTCTGTGGGGATTCTTAAAGTCAGTACCTTTCCACTACTCAAAATTCTTTTTTGCTTAAGGTGAATACTCAAGATTGTACATAGTCATTCATTATCAAGAAGTTAATACTGCTTGTAAAATTAGTGTTCCATGTTTACATGCCTGGAAAATATAATGTTTGTTTAAGAAACTAAAATCTCAGATTTTTTTTTTTTTTCTCAAGATGTTTACATGCTGTAATCTTTCCTTTAAGAAACATGATATGGTGGGTTTCCAAACTCCCAGCTATTTTCCTTTTGGGTTGCAGTTGTTCCTGCTATGATAGTTTTTTTCCATTGCAAGTGTTTGCTTTATAAAAGTCTAAAATATTTTAAATTTTAACTTTGTATTTTTGAAGGTCTTTGTATTTCCTGTTATTTGCATAGTGAAGGAGGAATCGATGGCCTTCCCTGTGTGTTCTATATATGCAGTCACAATTAGAGTAAATTATATGAAGGTTTATGTACTTGTGCTGACACAATTTTTTAAAGAATCCCGCTATGTTTATGAAATTATGGCGTTGATTTTTTTTTTTTTTTTTTTTTAATAATGGGCTCAACCTGCTCTTTTTTTTTAGTAAGGAGTACTGATATTTCTTGAAAATCTTCAGTGGAACCAAACTGACAGTACATTTTCACACACACAACTGTTTACAATTCAACAGTATTTTCATATCATTAAACTATTAGAGCAACTTATATTTTTGCATAACCAACAGATGTGAGAAACATTGGAGTATTTGTCTTCATCAAAATCAGTGCCATTTCTGTTTAGGCTCCATAGAAGAAAATGACTTCAAGAATATTAACTATCAACTAATTAAGACATACTTAATTAAATGCAAATTCTACTTAGCAAAAGCAATTGCAAGAAAGGCAAGTGATTAGGGAATTACCAACTGATTTAACACTTAGAGCTACCAGCTAGCTACCCAAGCAATAGAACTGAAAGCAGTAATCTTTGCTTTATAAAAATCACAGAATGGTAGGGGTTGGAAGGGACCACTGGAGATCATCTAATCCAGCTCCTTGATAAAGCAGGTTCCCCAGAGTAGGTAGGTTACATGTGAATGTGTCCAGGTGGGTTTTAAATATTTCCTGAGAACTAGTTTCATGGCCTCTCTGGCAGTTTGCTCTGGTGCTTTGTTACCCTCAAAAGTAAAGAATTTCCTTCTCAAGTTCATATGGAACTGCCTGTGTTGCAATTTGTGTTTATTGCTATTTGTTCTGCTGCTGGACACCATTGAAAACAGCCTGGCTCTATGCACTTGATTCTTGTTTGATATTTATACACACTGGTATGATTCCTTCCTCAGACATTTCTTTTGAAGGCTGAACAGTTCCAGGTCTCTCAGCCTTTATGAAGAAAGGAAATTACCAGGGCACTCACTTCATTCAGCAGTGGACACAAATTTTCTCTGGTTTTCTTTTTGCTATTGACGTACTTAAAGAAGCCTTTCTTGCTGTCCTTTACCTCTGTCCTCACATTTAATTCCAGCAGGGTCTTAGCCTTCCTTGTCCTTTCCAGAGACTGTTCCTAAATTCCTTCCATGGAGCCTGACCTATTTCCACATTCCATACACATTCTTCCATTTGAGTTTTTTCCATGAATTCCTTTTTCATCCATGCAGGTATTCTGCCACCTTTGCTTGATTTCTTACACCTAGGGATACACTAATCTTGAGCTTCAAAGAAGTGGTGCTTGAATGTCAACCAGTTCTCTTGGGCCCCCTTACCTTCCAGTGTTCTCACTCATGGGATATCTCCAAGTAAGTCTTTGAAGAGGTCAGAATTGGCTTTTGGCTTTTGTGAAGTCCAGGGTAGGAAGCCATACTTAATTGCCTTGTTTCTTCCCTGTAAGATCCTGAGCTCTATTGTTTCATGTTCACTGAAGCCTAGGCTGCCCCCATCCTTCAGATTTCTGCTTGTTTGTAACAATATGGCGAGCAGCACCTCTCCTTATTAGCTCTTCTACCACCTCAGTCAGAAGGTCATCTTCCAAGCACTGAAGAAGTCTCCTGGATGATGCGTGCCTGGCAGCATTACTTTTCCAGCAAATATCAGGGTGGTTGAAGTCCCCCGTGAGAACCAGTATCTGTGATTATGAGACTAATTCCAGCTATCTGTAGACATCATTAACATCCTCCTTCTAATCAGGCAGCCTGTAATAAGCACCCCAACAGTGTTATCCATATTAGCATGCCCCTTAATTCTCACCTGTAAGCTCTCCGCTCATTCATCATTCATCCCTAGGCAGAGCTCAATACATTCCGGTTGTTCTCTCACATAAAGAGCAACTCGTCTACATAACCTTGCTTGTCTTAGTGAGCTGTACCTCCCCATCTCTGTGATCACAATGAGATTGTGGCCCTCTGACAACATCCAGATGTGTAATTCTTCCAGTTTGTTCCCTATGCTGCATTAATTGGTAGACAGGTACTTTGGGGAAGAAAAGAGAGCAGAGGATGTAGGTGTCACTTGATAGATGCAAGAGGATCCCTCATAGCTATACACACCCTTGAGGTGGCTGGCCTTTTGGCTCATGTCATGGGAGGCAACTAAAGGACGTTTGTCACTGTTCTTGTTGGCCTGGCATGTTCCTTTGGTGGATGCAATGGCATGAGTGTTTCCCCTTTTGTACCCAACCCCCTAAGTCCTTCAGTTTAAAGCTCACCTCACTAGGCTGGACAGCTTGTTGCCACAGATTGCCCTGCTTGTTCTAGATAAAAGGATCCCTTCCCTCCCTAACAGATTATAATCTCCACAGAGAGTCCCATGGTCATAAAAAACAAAATCCTGGTGCTGGCACCAGCTACACTGCTAGGAATTGATGTGCGTTGTCTATTTCTGGCTTCCCTCTTTCCTTTAACTGAAAAAATTGAAGGGAAGATAACTTGGGCACCAATTTTCTTCACTTGCGCTCCCAGGGCCTTATAGTCTTTGATTCTGCCCATATTCCCCCTTCTGGTGTCATTCATGCCATGTGAAAGAGCAATAGTGGATAGTAGTCTGTGTTCTTGACAAGGTTCTGCACTCCTCTTGGCAGAGTGCAAGATCTTGGTTCCCAGAAGACAGCAAACCTCTTCAGACTCCCTGTCAGCCTGGCAGAAGGGGACCTCCGTGCCTTTTGACAGGGAGAAAATAAAAAGAAAGCAGGGACCAATCTTTTCACATTGAGTTTGTTGAAATACTTTGAAACTAATGAAGTGGAATATATTGACAACATAATTTAAATTTTTACATTACTTGATGTTCAATTATTAGAGAGGTTAAAAAATGTTCAAGTTGCTGACAATTTGTCAACCTATCCTGTGCAGAGAAATGATTTTTTTGACAGCTGGTCATCCTGCCACTAGAACAGAAAATAATTACATAGGCTAACATGGCGTTGCTATTTTTTTTTAATGGATGCTGTTGTTTTACTGGCACTAAAGCTTACATTGACACGCTTTATCATTGGAGTAGATATGAATAAACACTGTCAGGATATTATGAATACTGCTGGGATTAATAAAAAATTTAAGAGTTTCATTATGCCTATCAAAGTATGGTAGTATATATAAAGTATTGAGCTGAAAAAAATGGTATCTCATTCTGATACCATTGTATGTGTATTTTTTTTTCCTTTAAATACTCTCATTTAAGATTCCTGCACCTAACAAGGCAGTAAATCTAACAAGGCAGTAAATGATGAATTTCATGTAAATATTATTGTTTCCCTTTTCAGGGCTTATTTGATTAGGTTTGCAGGGATTAAATTCTAAATTCTCCCTGCAGAAAAATCTGGGTCAGCCTTTTTCAATAGTGTGTTTTAATTAGAGACGTGCTGTGAGAAAGACAGTTTTCCTCAGATGGTTTCTCCTGTGTAAGAAAAACAAAACAAACAAAAAAAGAAATGCTAAAAAAATTCTGATCAATAAAAACAAAAAAAATTGCAGAACTGCTGCAGCTTTTTGGCTTAGAAGGAAAGGTTAAATTGCTCTGATGGTTCATGTGAGGTAGACAGGAATTTTCCTTTATTGAGAACTGGTTATTACTTAGTTGTTTGAAACAAGTGCAGTAATAGTAGAAATTAAAATGATTATGTTAGTTTATTTAGGTGTTTAACTACCATCTGAAAATTTATGATTTTTAATGATGATTTTAACAGCTTTTCTGTAATTGTGAATAATTGCCCATTTTGTATCAGACTAGTCAGCCAACATGCAGACAAGGTTATTGATAATGGAAGTCTCACATAGAACTTCAAATTTGTACAAGTTTCTATGTGTTCTCTTATTTTAGTTATTTGCCTGATTTTTTTTCTCATATTTACTTTTGAATAATGTCAGCTAAAAAAAGTCCCTCATTAATGCTTTTTCTGGTTGATACTATTTTAACATACTTATGAAGTACTTGTAATTTCAAGGCAGTTGATATTTTCTCCACGGAGCTGCAACTAAAAGGGATGTATTAGGCACTTCATAACTGTAAGAAACTTTAAAGAATATATATTTCTCCCTCTTACAGTCAAATTATCTTTGTACATAATTAATAATGCAGTAAATCATAAAACTGTACACAGACTCTTTAGTGGAGAATTATGCTCAAATTGGTGTTGATAGTTGGGGAAAAAGAAGGAGAAAAGAAAGCTCTGAGATCTTACAGTGGCCTTCCAGTACTTAAAAGAGAGTCTACAGTAAAGATGAAGAGGGACTCTGTCAGGAAGTACAGTGCAGGAACAAAGGATAATGGCTTTAAAGTATAAGAGGGTAGGTTTTGATTAGATAGAAGAAATAATTTCTTTATGCAGGAGGTGGTGAGACATGGACACAGGCTGCCCAGAGAAGCTGTGGATTATCCATTCCTGGAGACATTTGAGACTGTGTTAGATGAGACCCCAGGCAGCCTGATTTGATGGGTATGTAGTGGGGGAGCTGGACCTAGATAGTCTTCAAGGTCCCTTCCAACTTCGTGATTCTATTAGTTCTGAATGAAAAACAGAGTGTACTGCAGACCACCAGTTGCTGAGTTTTGAATAGTCAGCACAGAGTCGCATATAATTCCTCATTTGAGAGAAATGCATACTGTGTGAAAATTCAAGATAAACAATAGTCTTATTGTTTACAGATATCATTACATATATACAATATATTCCCTAATGTATGTATAAACGGCACATTCAGATTATACTCTGCTTTGAACTGCTTATCCTTTCTATATTTTTACGTTCTCATTTCCAATGTGTAGATTTAAAAACACAAGTAACACTAAGTTCCTGTGATCTGTTGTATTTAAAAACAGACTACCACTCATGACTACTAGAAACCACAAAAACAAGATATTGCCCTTTTTATTTTCTTAGAGAAATATTAGCAAATTTGGACACACTTGACTATGCAGTGCAGATGCTGAAGTCTGCAGTTTTAGCATTAACACTCAGATGCTATCATTAATTGTTTGAGAAATGTTAGAGTATAACTACATGATTTGTGATATCACTGTGTGATATTCTTTTCCTTTACTGATTATACATCACTTACAGTACTAATGTTCAAAGTTCTCTGTTGGTTTTATTCCATTTATTGTAATTTTATTATCGTTGTTTTTGACTTTATTACATATTACAGTTTGGCCTTTCAGAGACTATAGTTGATGGTAGAGGACTGAGACCAAAATAAGTACCTTACAGTGTAGGCCCCCAACAGCATTTTTATGTTGATTTTTTTTTTTTCCCCAATTGTACTCCATGCCTCATTGAATCCAGCAGTGATTTTACTGTTCATTTTAAGGCTTTAAAATAATTTTGCCCTCTGTTAAGCACTTGCCTTTCCATTTACTACAGGTCAGAATCTGACAGCATTTTTTTTCTGTGCACTGGAGCATGCATCGTGTTAAAAGATACACAAGAATCAAGAAGGTTTCCTGCTATGTCTCTCAAGTGTTATTAGCTCTAAGAATGCTTCACAGTGGAAAGATCTTAAAGTATATTACAAGAAACATAAATATAAGGCACATTTTACAGATGAGCAGGATAAAAACAAAAAATAAAAGAATGATGTGATTTGCTTGCATGGAATATGCAAGCCGAAGTTTTAGCATCTAAACCAAATTTTTGCATAATGTATCTTCTTAGTGAACGTAATAAAACAAGAACTGATATGAATAGTCTGATACTTACAAACAGCCAGTTCCTCCTGTCTGCTAGTCACAAACTATCTGTCTTTAATCACTAAGAATTTGTTTATCTGGAAGTTTAGATTTTTATTTATTTTTTTTAATTAATCAAATAGTAGTTTACTTATGGTTCTGGTGCATGCACACAAATTAGAAAATAAAAATATAAAAAAGGCTGGAAGGAGAGTTTGTAGTGACTTTTTAGTCACTCTGCTATCTGTCAAGTTGGAACCAGTGTAGCAGTTCAAGGAAGAGATTGGTAGTCCTTACTGATGGTACAAATATGTAAAAGTACCAGTTCAGTTTTAAATAGTTTTTGACATTTAATGTCCTTAAATATGGCCTCTTTTGCCTCCTGCCATTTCTTCATGCAGTTAGTGCAGTTCAGAGAATTTAACCCAAAATACGTCTGTTGCATGAGAGGAATATCATTCAGCTACATAAGCACTGTTTCCAAAGATGGACTGCTTTTAACTTTGAGATTTCAATGAACAAATCAACTACTCAGTGGTGAACACTTTCTTTATTTCATATTCTGTTTTCCTCATTCTGGATTTTATTTTTTTGCCATTCTGTTGCTTAGAACACAAGTAGTTCCAGGCAGCGACCTTTGACTCATGTTTATGAATTTTTTTTGTCTCTTGTGCAACATAAATGTATATGCATAACATTCAAATAAAATATTAGACAGTAGATGAAAAATTTTCCCAAATAGGACTTTTTCCATGTGACTTTAGTCTTTATATTGGTGTTGCTCCAGCATATGGTTGAGTGGCTCCTAGAAGTTGACTACACTATGCACTTTATAAGGAAGTTAACAAAGGTCAAATTGTTCATAAAATCATTAGTGAAATGTCAGAAACAATTTAGTCTAAATGCCATATTTTCTTGAAGAAATACCCATTATAAAATATATCTTTTAGCTGCATTTCTGTGCTGTTGCCTTTGTCAGCTAAGAATTGGATTGTTGACAAAAAATAAATGCTCTATGCAAGTTGTGTATTTCTAGAACATTTTCCCTGTAAAAGGAAAAGATAAGAGCTTGGATAAGATTTGGGACAGAGTGAAGGATTTTTTCATTTTAAACATACAGTCAGGCTGAAACTAATGTTAACTCAATTTCTCATTGTGACCCAAAATTCAGCTTGAATTTTGCACTAACGCTATCTTAGTTGGTGGGTGATAAATAAGCTTGATATTGTAATAGTAGTGTTTCTTGAAAGATGTGAAAATGAATGTAGCATTTACTTCATTAAATATTACCTGGAGATGGAACAGTCTGAGAGTAAAGTTCATCATTTTTCTAGCTTCATTCTTTGGAAAAGAAATTTGCTGTTTGCTCCTGTCTCTCGTACTTCACTCTAAACAGTATGTCATTCTGATCTTCTAGGCAGGAAACCCTCCTTTGTTGAAAATTAAGGCTGTCAGAGGTTGTTATCTGAGAGGTTTTAAGACTCTGTAAATCTTGCAGATTTTGTTTAGGTTACTGTTTTATGAATTTATTACTTCGTTAAGAAATAAAAGCCTAAATTGAAGCTTCGGTAAAGTAGGATTTATAGATCTTTAATTTTGCTCACATTTCCCAATTAGCTGTCAGAATCCAGGTGGTTGCTTTTATCACTGGCTGTTATATTTAACATTAAAGAATATTTATTGATTATTTCCAACAAATGTTTTGTTGTATCAAAGATGTATTCCATTGCAAATCTTGATGAGTTAGTTTTTTTGTTGACATTAGCCATTAAAACAAAAATTCTAACATGATGTATCATTACAAATACCATGCTATACAGTTCCATTGAGATCACTTATCCTTCAGTAACATTTCTACAGACTAATCATATCTCAATATAACATTTTTTTTACTCTAAGTGTGGCAAAAATCATGTAACACAAATGACTTTTAGATGCTTTTGAAGAGGCATATTTTTCAGAAAACTTAAGGGAAAGAAAAACATTTCCTATTTATAAGTGAGACTATCTCTTTTCATGCTTGGCTTGTATGTGGTTAAAAGAGCCTCAGAAATCTATGTGCCTGTAATCTATGTGTACATTTTTTCAAAGTTCTCCTTGTGACTGATATTATATACTGGATTTATTCAGTTCCCAGTGCTTTTAGTTGCCAGTGATTTCTGTAATTGGTTTGTATGATAACAAAGCTATAACTCTAAAACAGTGGATCCAAACATCTCTCTCCTTAATTCAGTGTTTCTCTCATCTGCTCCAAAGTGAAGATTTATCCTGAGCCTTTTGTCATTGTCAGTGAGACATTTTGACTTCTGAATACAAGGTTGTTCCTTTATTGCTCACCTAATGCATATTAACTGATTTGATCAGGAAGTGATATTATATTTTAAAAACTAAGTACTTTGTGATTAGGATTCTATGCAGAGAAATCTCATACAGTGTTTCTGCAATTTCTTTACTGAAAATAAAAGCAGTACTTGTACTTAAACATTAGGGAGTATTTCATTAAACAATTTATACTAGTCTTTATTATAATGAAATATGAACATTGACGTGACAGAATATAAATGCTGAAATTTTTTTATACTTCTGTGAAAGTGATGTGTCTCAGGCTTGCCTAATGAAAGGTTTTTATAACCAAACAAAAGTCAATGATTGCAGTTTACTGCAACTCCTGGTATTTATCCTTTAAATTGCAGGTTCACATCTATCTGTCTATCTACCTGTCTATCTTTCTATGAATATATTCATATATTTAAGTATAAATATATAAATAATATGTAAGTAGACATAGGTCCGATTCAAAGGATAGATTATCGTTTATAAAGTTGGCTGATCTGTAAGTTACGATACTTTTCCCCTTCTCCCACAAATGTAGATGAAGACAAGGTGATTAATGTATATGTAGTTATAGGCCTGCTATTTTCCGTAGGTATACTACACACTCTGTTATTCATATGTGGATTTTCTTCAAATCAAATATATAATAACAAAGCTAAAGCCTAAAGACCATCCAGACTTCAGCAGAATATCAAATTAAGCTAGATTTGAGTGTGTTCAAGGGAGAGGAGACAAGTCATTGTAATAAGAAATCTATTTATCTTGTTTATATAGAAGAACAGAATCTAATTTATTTGTGTGCCCATCTGGGCTACATTGCTCATTTTAAGTTAATTTAACAAATGATAGACTGCTACTGGCCTTTTCTTTCCCAGGAGAAGAGGTTGACAGGCAGCTATGCAGAGATGCTATCTACCCAATCCCTGTTGTCTGCGAAGCACCATGCCCAAAGGACTGTGTGCTCAGCATGTGGTCTGTGTGGTCCTCCTGCTCACACACCTGCTCCGGCAAAACCACAGAAGGAAAACAGATGCGTGCCCGCTCAATTCTGGCGTATGCAGGTGAAGGTAAGGTCACATACTTTTGCAGACTATTGTCTGATTGTGAATACTCGTCCATTATTGTAATGCCAAAGTAATTACTTGGTCAACAGAAACAAATTATTTTGTGAAACTGTTGTTGTTTTTTAAACAATAGGAATATTATTTAAATGTTTATTCTAAACATAATCATGATAGAAGTATTTTGAAGAAGAAACTTATTTTGTCAGTTAATGTTCCTCGTTATTGCTTTGCACATTGCTATTTTGATTTCAAATATTTGGTTTTCCTATTTTCTCTTAAAAATTAACAATGCAAATGATTTACTCTATGTAAATTGCAATGAAAAATATTTATATATGACTGTTGAGAATCAGCTGATAGGTCCAATTTTGCAAAGAGGCAAATATAAATGCTGAAGGGATGAAAGTTTTAATGGGTTTGGTTGCTAACAAATGGCTCTTATAGCTTAGTATGAACAGGTAACTGCTGTCACTACATTAACATTTTTATACATAGCAAAACTTTATTGTCTGTCCCACTCAGTAGGTTTCTAGGGAGGTGAATCTTTTTCTGTCTCCTGAGTCACATCTCCCCTAGTCAGCAAAGGCTTGCTACTGAGATGGAGTCATCCAATACACAGATTAATAATACACATCAATTACCATTTATTAAGAGCTTTGTTAACTAATACTCTAATTGGAGGTATAATTGGCTAATTTGATAATTACGATTAATAAACATTACAGGTAAGACAATGGCTACTACAAAGAATGAAAAAATAAAAGATAAAGAGAAAAGATAGAAAATGGAGAAAGAGACAGCTGGATTGCTCCTCAATCCAGCAATGTCTTGGTGTCAGGTTGATCTTCAGTAGTGTCAGGTCATCCAAGTTAGTGTTAATCAATGGATGACTAACAACAACAGTACAAACTCTTACTTATAGTCCAAAGCAGTTGAGCCTGCTCTTTTGGAGTGACAGCTTCTGACTTTGGGATTTCAGCAGGAACTTCTTGGTTCCCAATTTTCCAGACCTTGTAAATTTAAGTCAGCATGTAAGAGGTAGCAGGGAGATGCCATCTTGTATCTTGCCTTCACAGAATACAATGGTATATCTCTCAGTTTCCTATATCAATCTAGAATCATTTGCTCACAGACCAAGTTTTCATCCAACAAACACTCCTGGGCCCTCCCATTTGGAAGCAAGCATAAAATGCCATAAAATGATGTTGATTGCCTTGTGTTCATTTGAGACATTCCTTACTAGTCTCAAACATTTGGCTTTATTCTGCAAATCCTCACTTGTGTGTAGTTTCCATTCACGCGAATGATCCTTATTCTGCATCTGAAGCAAATTGCAAAAAGAAGATATAGCTAGATTATGAAAGAAAAGAATGACAAGGCTTTAGGTAGAGGTTCATATATATCTTTGATAATTTTCCATGCTTCCAACAACTTTTGTTGAAAATATGGAAATAGTGAAGAACCTTTCTGACAAATGGAGAAGGAATGGAATAGGTGTCATACATCGAAACACCTCTCCCTTTGCAAATGCAGCTAATTTAATTGCCAAGAGTATACTGTATACTTGACAGAATTCAGGTAACTTCAAAAAGGCTGTACCAGAGTAGGCATTTTCACATTTTTCTCTGAAAGGGACCTTTGTTAAGGGGCAATGAGAATTACACTCATTTTAGTAGGTGATTCAAATAATAAATTATTTGAATGAATGTAAGCAACAAAGTAAAGCTTCTCTTAACATTACAAAGTAAAATGCGTTTATGTTTTCTCTCTCTTTTTTTTTTAATTTTCATAATGTGTCAAATAGACTCATTTTGAGGGAGATACAGAGCTGCATTTTCAGAGAGTAGTGTAAACAGATGTATCTCTACATACTCTTTGCTTTTCCATGTAGGGCCGGAAAATTGATTTTCCATATGCTTATGCAGTTTTACTGGAAATAAAAAATTAACATCCTGAATACCATGCCACACAAGTGGAAATGTGAATTAATCCAGAAAATGATTCCATGTTCTTATGCTTCTTTTTCAAAACAAGTACTTGTTTTATTCTGACTTTGGTACTTAACACATCTCAGAATAATATAAAAGACAACAAATGCAGCAAAGCAGTGAAGCATAGGTTGAATTTTAAGTATAGGAATTTTATTTATGTCTGTTGTGAAATGATCACAATCAGCATCGAGTTATGACTATAAAGATTGACAGGTCTAAAACAGGTAGCAATGGAAAAAATCTCTAAAATACTTCTGAAATTGTTACCTAGATGTTGTACCACTTTATTTTTCCTCTAATCCTGATTTCCTCACTATTCTTCAGATATTAGATTATTCTGTACGTTTTTAAGAATAGAAGCTGACATCTCTACCTAGCTTATAGTCTTGCTCCTTTGCACTTTGTAAAAACAGAGAATAAAAACACATAAATAGTAGATTGCTCTAGAAGTAATGTCTCCTATTTATTTACTTGGAAACTAAACAGAAAAAAAAAGGGAACAATAACACTGTTTGATACAAAACAATATTTTTCAGTATAGTTGCCACCATTAGCTCTACATTTTCGCCAGTGATAAAAGCCTGTGTGCTGTGCTTGTAAACATTTGCAGTAGCAGAGGTGACCCACTGTTTCACAGCAGCTATGATAGTGTTGTTGCTAGGAAAACGTTGCCTACACCGTCCAGTTTTCACTGTGCTCACAGCCACTGTCTTGTCTCCATTCAGTAAGCATTGAGGAATGTCAGTTGGTACAATTTTTTCCACACGGAGAAATTAAATAACTCACTTTTGGTTCATACACACTTCCATGTCAGATACCATTTTGTCAGACCACTGCTCTGCTGTTATCTGCTGTACAGTAACAAAATGTAGTGGAGTATTGCTGGGAAGGTTCAGCCTCTACTGCCATACCACCAACATCTGCCTTTTACATTGTGGACCAACGTAAGAAGCTTTACTTTTGAAACAGCCCCTGTAAATAAAAGTCTTCCAAGTCTTAAGCGTAGTCACAACTCTGGCTAGATTGTACTCCTCACCTTTGCTTGTATTATATTCAAAAAGCGTTGGTTCATGGTTGGGTGTTTTGTGTGTGTGTTTCACTGCAATTAGGCTTTTTACATGGTTTCACACAAATGGCCAACTAAATATCATTGTGCTGTTCTCTCACTCCCTCTCCTCAAAGGAAGAGGCAAGGGAAAAAAATATTATTAAATAAAAGCATCATGGGTTGAGAAAAGGAAATTTAATTGCAGGGAACCTTGCAGAAGTAAAGAAGGAGGAAATAATCATTGTCTATTTTCCACCAGCAGGCAAGTTCAGCCACATCTTGGGAAGCAAAGCCTCAGTGCATAGCAATTGTTTAGGAGGACAGATGTTTTCATAAGTGGGCTCCCATTTTTCCCCTTTTCCAACTTTTATTGCTGAACATGATGCCATATGATAAAGATGTTGGTTTGGGTCAACTGCTTCATCTCTTGCTTATCCCTTAATGGATTTGTGGGGGCTGGGAGTCAGCCTTGGTGAAGTGCCAGCACTGCTCAGCAGCTGCCAAAACAGTAGGTCTAGCCACATGTGCAGAGCACAGCATTGCATGGGCTGCTGTTCAGAAAGTCAGCTTCGTCCCAGCCAGAGCCAGTACACCTCTTTTTTCCCATAAGTCTCTTACATCTTTTAGTCATTTGCTCAATAAGAACAAACTGAATGACTTTTAACCTCCAAAACTTCATCAGCCATGTTTCCAAAACATAAAACACTGATTGCATTGCTGATGCTGGCAGGTCATTTTATGCTCTGTGGCAGAGAATATATTCATGTTTCTGAAAGTCTGTATCCTGCTGTTATAAAAAGGAAGCTTAACAGGAGCCTTTTTTTTTTTTTTTTTTTTTTTTTTTAAAGTGCAAGTCCTGTTTCTATTCAGAGCTTATAAAAAATGCATGTTACTGGTGCTGAAAATTCTCTAAATGTCTTGTGTAATTATGAATCGTGAGTTCAAGACTTGTCACATGTATGTCTAATAATGCCACTTACATGCTAAAACTGAGTCCTGAAACAATTAGTTCTATTCAGGCAAACAGTCCCAAATGTATTCTCTTCTAGATTTTTGGACTCTCTCTTGAATGGCTGATAGAAGAGTAAGACCAGTCTGGGGAAGATTTTTTACAGTAATTTGTATATAGTATAGCCACAATTTTGGGAGTTCTAATTCAGAACACTATAGGACAATTAAAAAGGATTGTATACAAATACACAATTCCTATGACATCAGGATTGTACATTAATTTTAATGAAAGAATGTGCAAGTCTACTGCCAACCTATAAATAGGCTAAATGTATCCTCTGAGATGGCATATGGAGTCCAGGTTTTTCTCCTAGTCCTTGATTGTACCCATCCTACTGCTAGTCAAGGATAATTGAGTCTACAAACCTAGCAAGCTCAAAGCGTACAGAATGACTAAGCTCATTTTCTACTGACTGCCTCTCCAGCCCCATGCTGCCTATTTCTCCAGCTAGAAACTAACTTCTGCTGTATGTGCTCTTATGAGTGTTTCTTTATCCAGAGCAATTTCTCTTCTATGTGGTCAAACGATGCACTACAGAGCATCAAACGCATCATGCTAATGCCCATCTGGAATGGGATTATTTACATGCACCCATAGGCAAAGGGGAAGAGGGAGTAGTCTCCTCATGAGAACATTTTATATAGTTTGTGAGATGAATCCATGTGGAAACTGTTCTCAAAACAACAATTTTGATATCTTTTCTGAGATCATTGTCCTCAACTTGAAGGTTTGAAGGGTGAAACTATTTATAAATTTCTCTCTCTGTGAGTGTACCCATGGTAATAACTCATTTGTGTCACTGTTCTCAGTGTTATCTGAATATATTCTCCAGAGTGCTAGATATACATAGGTCACTCTGGAAATAATGTCTCATCTATTTCCATGGAAACTACAGCAGATACAATGAACACAATAGCATTATCAAATAGAGAAAATGACCTACTAAACACTGGTTTTCAACATAGTCACAACCATTATTGATTTCAGTGGATAAGCTGATTGAGATGCTCTTGATTTCATGGTATACCAGCTGTACATGGCTGGTCTTTCACAGTCCTGTTTGTGCTGCTTAAATGCAGCACTCACTGTGCTCACATCTGCTGTTCAGTCTTCATAAACATTTAACAATCACTGGAGAATGTCAGTGGGTGCCGTTTTTTCCACAAGGAGGAATTCAATTCCTTACCTTTGCTTCATTCACACTTCCATGTCAGACACCATTCTGTCAGACTGCTTCTGTGCTGCTGTCTGCCACACAGCAACAACATGTAATGGAATATTGGTGGGAAGATTTGGCCTCTATTGCCACACCACCAACATCCAACTCTGACAGTGTGGACCAATGAAATAAAGCAGAGCCATTACTTCTAGAGCAGCCCTTCTACATCTTCATGGCAGGATAAGAAACTCAGGGAAATCCTTGTCTCCAAATTTAAAATAGCAAAGGACATGACGTTACCTGGTACATCACATTGTTCTGCATATGTACTCTAGTAATGGTATCGTATACATCTTAGCCTATCTTGTTCAAATATAGTGTCTATCTACTTTTGTTCAGCTTTCTACTTATGTTTTTTTTTTTTCTTTTCTTGTTACAGAAAGTATTATATAATTAGTAATATGCACTATAACTAATTTGTGCAAGCCATGTCCTCAGACTAAAAACTACTAAAAGGGTTCTAAATTTTTTTGGAAAGGTTAGTTGTGCTGACTAACTTACGTTTGTTCAATATAGAACATGTTGAATGTTCTATATTGAAATCTACATTGATTGTATATTGAATTAGCATAAAATGAATGTGGATGCATTCCAAGTTTTTATCAGTAGTAAAAATACAAAACTTTTGGAAAAGTAAACATTAAAAAAATCAAAAGCAATGAATAAAAATCTAAAAATCTGAATGCAGTAGAATTGTTCTTAATTCTGTTTTTGTTTGAAACGTTCTTAAAGCAGTTGTATGTGTGCCCTGCATGTTACAGCCTGCATGCCATTGTCTTACTGTGGCTATTATATGTTCATATATTGCCCGAGTATAATGCCAAAAAGGCTACTCAGGATGACCTCATATGTCACAGACTATTATGCATCTCTGAGTTAGGTAGCATAAAATGTCAGTCATATATCTAATCAGGTATTCTGTCTGATAGGCCAGTAGCTCATACATTTCATATATCTACAAGATTGATTTACTGAACCTGTAAGGAATAGCTGGGTCAAAGGAGTTTCTTCTCAACTCTAGGCAAATTCTGATTGACATGCTTTAAAATTTTATTACTGATAAAATTCCAGTGTGATTTAACTTCATGGCTGTAAAAGAAGTTATACTTAGGGCTTTTGAAGTTGTTTATTCTTCTTGAACTTATTGGATTTGTTTTTCGTTTTTGTATTTGTCTTGAAATAACAGCATTTTTAATTTAAATCTGGAAACAGAGAATTCAGTAATTATTTTTCTAAAAATTCCCTATTCATCCAAGAATCAGTTTTGGATAAACCAAGGATATTTTGAGTTTTAACTGATTTCAACTGAAACGTGAACACATTAAATACGTAATTTTAGAAATGGGTGATTTGTCAAGCTAGACTTGCAAAGTCACTTGATACCTGTGTGTGAAGGAAAGCTAGGGAAAGGATATTACTGTGCTTCCTTTTACTCAGAATATTACCCAGGTAATATTCCTGCCTCGTGTTGGAGATTTGGGATTCAAATCATATGCAAGGAAAGACTTGACGACAAACTTCTTGTCTTCCATAGATGCACCCAAACTTCTGTCCTGTTATGAATTAGAGGAGAGGTCTCTCAGAGTTGTTCTTCAAGTTTATCTTGATTTGCATGTTTAATATGTGACATGCAAGAAAGTGTGAATTACTGCAGGACTGGAACAAGTGTTATGTAGCAACATCAACTTTTTATACAGAAGTAGTCTGCACACGCTGACCACATCAGTCTTCAAGAAGCGTTACTACTTCAAGGAGCGCCTACCTTATTCCTATGGCAAAAAAATCACTCTCTAAATTACAAGAGAAATGTCATTCACATCTCTTTTCTCAAACTTTGAGAAAACTTTTATTCTAGCTGTTTTGAAATGCACGTATTCAATGACATGCATTTGTAAAATGAGTGATAGCAAAATGATTAATAAGAATGATCCTTAAATGCTTTGAAAAGTGTTAGACATTTTAAAATTTATAAGTTATCAAGACAGTTTCACACTGGATTATAAAAACCAATCCTTGAATACTCTGGAGCAACATGTCTTTCCCATGATGAGCTTTAAATCAGGCAGAAAAGCAAGCTATGCCTGTGACAAGTCTTTTAAAGCATTCCAAGAAGCTACCATCTTAACTGTACTATTTTATAAGTAAAACTCTGAAACTAGCCTTTCATTTCCAAATGTACTTTTCCAAAGTATTCAAATACAAAAAGAAATACTTGAAATCCAACTGTTTTTTATACCTTAAAATGATTGTTTTTAATACTGCAAAGGAGTAGTTTACAGTCTATTTATTTATTTATATAAAATGTATTTAGTGTCACTTGTCCCTTTTTCTCATAACCATTTTTTCCCTGCAATATTCATTGTTTTTTATATTCCTATTAAACCTGTCTTCATTTGATTCTTGAAGCTGAGTAGCACTGATCTTCTTACTCCTATGCAGATGTTATAAAGGATATTTCTAAGTGCCAGTTTTCCAAGCTATTCTTCTTTTAGTGTACTTAATTTGAGGGTGCACAAGGAAATGCTGTATTTCTGGAGAGAACGACACACTTATTCATAATTAAATACTATGTTTTTGGTATTAGTAATATTTAATACTGCTGATAATTGTATCATCTTTCAGCAATTGTATTTCCACATTTTGTTCATTCGTTACAGTTTTTTTTCAGTATTATTTTTATTTGAATGGAATAGGATTCCCACTGAGCTACAGACATTCACACTCCAGTTTTCTATTTACTTGCAAGTCAGCATCACTCTTTTTTTTTGCCTGAATATACTGTTTTGCGTAGCTGTCAAAATTGATTCTAAGTTTTCAATTTATGTTCTTAGGAACTGGTGATTATGGAATCCATTCCTGAAGAAACACTTCTTGCCCACCTGTAAACTTTTAATTTAACAAATAGTCTTGAATTTATGAATTTCCCATGTGTTTCTTCTGAGGTAGCATTGGATGTCAGTAAACAGTTTAGCAACTTTTAAAAAAAAAAATCTATATTCTTCTATATTCTTCTATATTCTATATACTTCTATATTCTATATTCTTGTTTCTTTACTCCTACTAGAGAAACATGCTTATTCTCCTTCTTCTGTGGATCAGTCTTTTCTCCTATGCAAAAAAAAAGACTGTACTATCTTGTTTATCTCAAAATATACTCCGTTTCCTAATTTCCTTGCTCTTGTATCTTGTTTGTGCTGGTGATAATTGGAAGGGTACTTATTTCCTGAAGGAAGCTACTTCAATGACTTTTTGGAACTTTCTATGTAATGTTAATTTTGTTTTACCCTTTCTTTTTTTATTTACCTTTTTTGGCCAAATTTAAATAACAGGATATTTTCTTGGTATTACGTGTATTAAAATATACTTAAAGCAATTCTGATAGACATGAGTAACATCCATTTTGAGTCAAAACCAATTTAATTTTAGTTGTTTTTTTAGTCACATTCATAAGTTGTAAGGTGTTTCTAATCCCCTTTTACAAAACTTATTAATAGTCATTTTTATGACTTCTCAAATAATGTGGTATTTACAGTTTCTTGGTTACATTACTGTTTTTCAGCCTTAATTTAGACATTTAAAATATCCCCATGGAAAATATCCCAGCACGTTTGCTGCAAAACTAAAAGTTCCACAAAAGTAACTTAGAGTATAAAGCATTTTCACCTCTTGTGATAGTGGTGTTGGAGTACTTGAAGCAGTTGTTTCTTGTGTCATACCTATTTAGTCGTTTAATCACTCCCAGTGATAAGTGCTTAAAACCCATTCCCTCTTGCATGTCTGTAAGGCAACCTAAATTTCTGTGGTAGGACATAAAAGCTAATGTGCTTCCTGACATGTGCTTGGTGTGAGCATGTGTTTTTCTCCTCAAAGAAAATAAACGTGTATTTCATCCCCAGCAGCTTATAAAAATCTCCTCTTTCAGTTAACTTTCCTTTCTAAAAGACTGTTCTTGTCCTTTAGGGAAGAAGTTTTTAAGTAGATTTTCCTTGGTTTTCCATCATCTGGGAATAGGAGTCCTGTTGTTCTTGAATGCTTAAGTAAATTCGCAAACCTAGTTTCTGTGTGTGTAGTAGCACCAGAGATCTAGCAAACATGATCTGTACTCACAGTGCTAGATATCCTAGCACCTATCTAGTATCCTAGATCAAGACTGGTAAGAAAGACCTCTTCTTGACTTATCCAGGATTGGGAGGCTAAATTAGCTTTCAGTTTTTTGAATGTAAGAAACTGAACACATCTGAAATTGGGTGCAACAAAGGTAACATTATCTGAGCTTTTCTTCACAATTATGAACACATGAATGCATTTTAATCTTAACCTGCAACAGCCTTTGTTATCTCAGTCTGGACCAGAAATTGCCAGCTGTGTCATCCACTTTGGTAATTACGTAACATGGATGAATATCCACTGGGAACTAGGACAAGAGCTCCAAAAATCTTTTTAATTGATCCATGAATTAGACATAAGCAGTGGTCTCTAGACATATATAACTAGCACATTTAACCATTTCTTCTGCCTAGAGCCTTCCTGCGTTCTCTCTTACAATGTCTTTTAGGGAACCACGAAATAAAAATGCTGTAGAGTAACCCAAAGATATTAGGTAAAATAGTGTGTCATATGATTTATGATTATTTTATCATCCTCATAATATGAATTTACATTTACTGTCCAAGTATGTTTTTTCTGTGTGGTCTACGAACTTAAGTTTGCCAGAGTGAATATTGGGCATATGAAGATGAGGAAGAAAGGACAACACTTAATTCATGTGATTGAAATGATGAGATTTCATAAATTTTCGTTTATTTGTTTGTCTTAATAAATCACTTTACTTTTTTTTTTTTTTTTTTTTTTCTTCTTCATTACATGAACTTATGCCCTGTTTTATTGTTCCAGGAGGAGTACAGTGTCCAAATAGTAGTGCACTACAGGAAACACGCAGCTGTAACGAACACTCTTGCACTGTGTATCATTGGCAGACAGGCCCATGGGGACAATGCATAGAGGATGCATCTGTGTCTGCTTTCAACTCCTCTGCCAGCTGGAATGGGGAGGCCACCTGTTCTGTGGGGATGCAGACAAGAAAAGTCATCTGTGTGAGGGTCAACGTGGGACAAGTGGGCCCAAAAAAGTAAAGATCTTAAAAACTTATCCTTTCATACTTTAGTTTGGATTTTGCTGGTCTAGATGTGTGCATTGAGTGCATGTGAAGACAAATGCCCCTCTCAATCTTTGTGCTCTTACAAAGGAACAATTTATATTTTAAAAATACAAAGCTAAAGCTATTGAAGGTCTGCAAAGTACTTTTCGCACTATTGATTTTTATGGGTGATATTTAGAGTAGTGACTGTGTTGACATCTGACTGCATAACCCAGTTGGCTGCTTACCATCATCAGGCTGAATCAGGATGAAAGTCCTGAGGTGTGTTTGTGGTGTGTAAGCAGTATAGCACAATTTGGAGATAGTTCAGGTAGTTCAAAACAAGCAGTGTGCTATGAGGATTAGAGTAGTTCCCTACATAAGCATGGGGGGTCTAATTACAGTATAACCTACTGAATAGCGAGTTCAGAAGCAAACTGAGGTCAAGCACAGTAAAGCTCTGACACAAGATTAGTTTGACTTCTTTCCTTTCAGATATTTTCCACATATATATTTTTTTTTTCTAAGAGATTGCTTTAGCCCAGTGGTTTAATTTCTCAGCATTATTTATGACCAGGGTTAAGTACAGATTAGCTGCTAGTTAAATACATTTGATGATATCTCCATGCAGTTTGGCAGTCTGAAAATAGATCCTACTCAGGAGAGATTTAGGGCTGGAAGAGCTGAGAGCAGAGGTCTTTTAGAAAGTTCATGAAACAGCTGTTCTCACACAAAATACTTGCACAGTGCCAGCCATTCCTTGTGTTATTCAGAAGTGGACTTATTTAATCTATAATCTACTTTAAATGGAAATATGGAAAATAATACCAGTCCATTCAATAACCTAAATTGTTATATACCTGCATTAAGTTGTGTTCTATTCAGTCATAATATCATTATATCTTTTATTAAAAAAACTCTAATGATTTATCTTCCTTTTTTAAATGTTACCATCTCTGCCTTTAGCCTGACCTTAGATTTTTGAGAGGAGGACTGTTTTATTTCATAAATGAAGCAAGTGAAATGAGGAAAAAAAATCTTGGTTTATCCTTCAGATTATCACATTAAAATCACCAAATCATTTTTAAAAGAACCAGACATTTTACATGAAAATGTAAATAGGAACCTTGCTTTAAACTCCCCTTAATAAAAAAGATTACTGTGGTATGATAGAATCAATATTATTCACTTTATCTACCTCACAAGTTACGGACTTCAGCTTGTATCTATTCTGTCTAATTTGACCTTGAGTAAGAAATGCCAAAAAAATCAATACGTTGCTGTAAGCCACATATAGAAAATACAAACAATATAAAAGATAGAAATGATGTTCTAATTGAACTAATTGCCTTGCCCAAGGATCTGAAGAGAAATGACTTTTTTTTTCTGAAAGATGAAGTTGTAAGTGAAACAATGAATGTATATAATGCAAATTTTTCTATATGGTTGTAATTTCTGTTGTTCCTTAAGCAAAAAGTTATTAGTAACCTCTTCAGAATCATTTTGAATTTCAACCCTCAAAATGTACTTGTATGTAACTGCTGACAGATCATTTTGATTATATATAATACAGTCACACATACATCATCTGGTTTTATGAATTTCATGCAAACAAAAAGGCAAAATTTAACTTAAATAGGCAGAGTTTATGAAGAGGTGATGATCCTTCATGCTGGAATTTTAGGAGACAAGGAAGGAAGAATGGAGATGTCGTTATAAGAGGGCCTTATTACAGCCAAGAAGTTGGTGCTGGTTTGCAATAAATCATCATATTTTAAGAATGGAAAATGAATTACTCAGAGACAGACAACTAGCAAATGTTATTGCCAAAGACCATTTTCCTGTGAAGTGGCAACAACCATTTCCTTCTCCTTTCCCCTATTCTTCTTCCCCTGCTGACACAGGTGTGATTCTATACGGCAACAGAGGCCAGATTTTCTTCACAGTTTTTCATTTGACTTGCCAGCATTCCCTCCAGCCTGGCAAAAAAGATGCCTCATGCTAGCTAACCATTCCAAGCTGATTCAATCTAATACAGAATTAGTATCTTATCTCTCTGGTCCAAAATGCCTGCCAGCCAATAAGAGGAAAATGATAGTTACGTGTTTTTTCTAATGAGCCAAAAGCTTCAAAAAGTAGAAGTGATGTTTTTTGTACATCTTTATGCAATCTTCTGACAGTCTGCACTGTGTGCTTTTAGGGCAATACCCATTTTGAAATTATTTTAAAGATTTGCAGTACTTCTGCAAAAGCTATTGCATCTTTCTGAAGACATAACACAGTGTAGAGTGTTGATTCCTCTTAATGAAAGAATGGGAACATTGAACCCAGGAAATGACCTGGGTTAATGAGCCCCATATGTGGCAGTTTAATAATACCTTTTATATCCTGATCAAGCCTCTTTTTAAAGCAAGCAAGATTTCCCGTTTCTTCTGACAGTCTTTCACAGTCTCATTGATCAGACCTGTTTCAAACCCTTTCTAGCTTCTGTCATAGCACCATGGTCAGCTTATACCTAAATGTGAGCTTACAATGGTGCTAATGTCAGGTATGTCTCCTTACAAAATTCTGGTGAATTTATGAAGAGCTATATATTTATTTTGCTAAGCTAAGCAAGATGGCTTTTCCTTACAATAATTTAGAATCTGGAAAATAGCACTCAAAATGCAGAAGTTTGGAATGATGAGAGAAGAATGATATTGCTGAGGGTTTTTTTTTTTTTTTAATTTCAGTCTCTAGGTGTAGAATGTGCTGTTTTTGACTTGCTTCCACCAGATGTATTTAATTTATAACAGGTTTTGTTTCTGAACTCTATCCTGGTGAGTTCTGGGCAACTATCTCTCTCCTTGTGTGCCTGCAGGCATCCAACTATCTCTTGTGATTCATCACTTCACTGCAGAACTACCATTTATCTGATAATGTATCTTTTTTTTTTTTTTTTTTTTTTTCAGATGCCCTGAAAACCTCCGACCAGAAACAGTGAGGCCTTGTTTGCTTCCTTGTAGAAGGGATTGTATTGTGACTCCATTCAGCGACTGGACATTGTGCCCTTCTTCGTGTCAGGAAGGTAATTTTGTCCATTGTGTCCATGTGGACAGATTTTAAGTAGTCAGACTAACAGTTGGTTTTGGCAGAATACTTATATAGACCTCCTCCTGACAGAAGATACAACTGACAGAGCTGATATTGCAACTACTGGGAAAAAACTAGTGTTTCTTTTAATGAAACAGTATAGAACCATTTTTTCAGTAGCTTCTAAAGCTCTTTATAACTTCTAGTTAAAGACTCTTGTCTGAAAAACCCATTCAAGAATGTCTTCTATTTTCTCTTCTATTTATTTTGTTACTAAACTCTCTCTCACATTTTCACTTGATAAATAGTCAGACAGTAAACAGCTTTCTCTGTATATCACCAACAGAGATACTTCTATAACTGCAGAATTATATTTGAATGTATTTGAATGTATTATAAAAGACTTGGATTTTGTCTTTGAAATTACATGTGCTGCTTGCTCATCAGAAAACCTGAAACTGTATATCCCAAGATGCATATGCATATAATTTTTCAAAACTCTGACTTTTGCCTGTCCTTACACCCAAAGAAAAATGAAGGAAAATGTAAAAGAAATAGGCTAATTTTTAATTGATGTTAGTGTTCTGATTTAAACATACATAGGAATACCATTTTAATACACTTGACAAAGCCCTTGACAACAGTGGAGGTCTCACTTGAATTTTTATTACACTGTAGTTGTATTCAAAGTGATAACTGGCTTTATATTGCCTGCATTGTTCTGTCTTATCTCTTTCTCTCTTTTAAGTTAAAGAGGAGTTATTTTACTAATATGTACCATTAAAGACACAATCTGTAATAACTCTTGTTCCATGGTGTGCTAATCCCTGTGTGTTGTGATGATTTCTCACAGCTACCACATTATCAGAATGTACGATGACAGAAGATGTACGACATCAAATATACATATTTCAAGTATTACATTCAGTTCTTTATACTTTACGAAGTACAGAAGCATAAGTGGTTTTCACAGTAATTCATAGTACCTCTCAGTCCAATCTGAGAAATGAAATGTTATAAAGATTAAATTTATACCCTTTGACAAAGAACAAATAATTAATAATATTGAATCTGAATCTATGAAATATTTGTTCATTGTTAAATACTTTATTTTTTCACAGCAATACTAATGAGTTAATTGTTCTTTCTACAAAGTTTTTGTTGGAGCTGATTGTTTTGGACAAGTGCTGTCCTGTTCTCATTTCTGTGGATTTTAAGAAAATTTATTATGGAATGTGTATATCTTCATGAATATTCACTACAAACTACGGTGCATTCTGATGTAAAGTAGAGCATTTTTTAACCAACATGGGCATTTTGTCTACTCTATGAGTCAAACAATATTTTCAGTCTTCTACACAATTTTTCATGGGCTTTACCCATTTGTGTAATCACTCCAGTCAGCAGCAATGGGCTTCAAGTCTGTCTTGTCCATGTGCCAGCCCCTGGCTTCTCCTGGAGCTGGCTGACTCAGGACCAGAGATTTTCCTCTGTGTTGAAAAGCAGCCAAGTGATGGAGAAACACTGCCGGGGTTCTCCTACTGCTTGCTCCTAATTATGATTGCTTGGCTGTGGTCCAGTACGCTTCTATGTGCAGACAAACTGCAGCTGCTATAGTAACTCACCAAAGCTGGTATCAACCCAGTCAGCCAAATGTCTGTGCTACAGCTCTCAGAGAAAAAAATAAAAAGTAAAGAAAAAAGAAAACCCAAGATTTTTACATAATAATATCAGTGCATTATATATCACTATAAAATTAATATACATTTCAGGGAATTCCCTTTGTATTCTGATATCCAAAGCTGATTAAAATAACAATTCCTACAGGGATCATTTGCTGTTTATCATTAATAGTGAGTTATTGTAATGTTTGATAACTATAAACCATAAATTTATTATAAAATGGGAAAATGAAAGTTCATATTTATATGTAATGTGTACTCTTTTGAAATATTTTTTACATACCTAGCTAGGGTAATGCTAGTCCCAGGTGGAAAATGAGAGCATAAGAACTAAAGCCCAGCATGGGGAGAACCAAGAGTTTAAATTAAATTTGTTATATTTCTGACTATGGAGATTAAAAAAAAACACAATTAGATTTTCTGATTAAATCAGTTAGTAAGTGAAAAAATAACAAAATATAATAATTTATCCTTTTTAATTTCTGTTTCTAGTTCTGCATGCCAACAATTAAAGCAAATTTATGCTTTAAAAACTGAAGTGCATCAGCAAACTTAGATGGTTAGATGGTTTTGTTCTCTTAAGCAGTGTGATTAGAATATTCATTTGTATATCATTACTATTGTTTCTTTCTTTTTAGCTCTGCTTCTTAGTCTTTAGCTCAGATTAAAATGTTATATCTGTTAGGATAATTTTCTGCTTATGACAAACTGGTATGTCAGTATTGTAGTGATTGACTCAAATATCTGTTATGTTAAAACCTATTTTTCTCTAACTGTTGCCAGTCTTGTATAATAGCAGGAAAAATAATCTCTGCTGTTCTTTTCAGGAGCTGTCATAGTAAAGAAACAGTCCCGTCACCGAGTCATTATCCAGCTCCCTGCTAATGGTGGTCGTGAGTGCCCAGACACTTTATTTGAGGAAAAGGAATGTGAAGCTTCTCCCATCTGCTATAGCTACAGGTAGTGTTATTCAACATATTACAGCTTATGCATGATTTTTCAGCCTTTACTGTCTGCTAAACTTTGTTGAATTCCACTTCTTATGAAAATTAGGATACATTGTTAAATCAAGATTTTTAAATGGATACCAGTTGGGCAAACAGAATATAGGGCCCACTATTTATTTCTTTCTTTTTCTTAGAAAATGATATTTTTTTTTCTTTTTTTTCAGTTCATTTGCAAAAACACTGCAACTAATGAGAATTACATTTCATTTATATTTCACAGTACATTTCAAGATAAATCTCTCCTGGCAATTATTTTGAAATTCTATACGATAAAAAAACCTTCCTCTTTAAACTGTCCGAACCAGTGAAATGCAGCTTCTGTTCAGGAGAACTGAGTTGTACTGCCATGCAACAGGGCTGTATTTTTTATTTTCCTTCCCCATTAAAACCCGTGATAATCTGCCGATTGATATGTCCTCTAACATGCAGAATTCCTCATCTTGACTTAATATTCACCAGAGAAAGCTGGTGGTTCATAATTTCTTGACAAAACTGGAGCAATTTTGCAGTGCCTGTATAAATAGCACAGGAAAGCCTAGATGTTCTTGACAAAGTAGTAAAGATGAGGATTCTTTATGCTTTAATTTCAGTGGCCAGTGTTTAGTTTCTCCAAGCTGATAGAGAAGGGCCCTTGCTAATTTCCATGAAAGAACTTGTTTCAGAGGTACAAATGGAATTTAATTTTACTTTAGCACCAACAGGTTGAGATTAAGGAAATATGTTGCTTTCATTTCAATACGTTGCTGGTAAAAATTGTCCCTGCAAATTCATTGGCAGGCAATACTGTATTTAACTAAAAGATATGAAAATGTGTGAAACAACAATGGGAATAGTGAGGATTCCAGACATCAGAGAAGTGAATTTGAAAACTTTCACTTGTCAGTACCAGAGTCAGAGTAATATCTTTTAAAATACTGTCTGTTCTTCATCTGTTTAGTATTTTCAGTACCAAATTTTACCTGGGATAGTTCATAATTATTTGCTAATTAGAAGAAAAGTTGCTTGTGAATGGTAGATGAGGTGCTTTAATGACATGGCATCATGCCAAACATTTCTTCTCTGTATTTCCTTTTTTATATTTCCATTTATTTTAGATGGAAGACCCACAAGTGGCGCAGATGCCAGCTAGTACCATGGTATGTGCGCCAAGACAGTCCAGGAGCACATGAGACTTGTGGACCTGGGTTGCAAGCAAGAGGTTAGAACCTGTCAATTATTCCTCAGAAGTCTGAAGCTTTACTGGTGTGGAAAATGCTGTAAAATTCGATCGTTGTAGATTAACAATAATTAAATTTCTTAGGATCAGCAGAGGAAAATACTGAATGCTGATATAGTAGGGAGCATCCTAACCAGCATTTGGCAAATGCTTTATTCGTAAAGGATCAAATGTAATTTATTTTTAAATACAGATACTGTACCAATGAATAATTCATGCTATTATTTATTAAGCTTATTTCAACATATTTACCTGAAACAAGTTTTGAAGGGGTGTTTGTGGAAAGTATTTTCTGAAGAAGAATTTAAGAAGAAAGAGTTCATTTAAAATTTTTCTTTTTATGAAAAGATTGTGCAAGTTCACCTGTGAAAATAGGACATTTTTCAGGTAACACTGTTTTAAGACATGATTATGAGTATATCCATAAGAATAAATGTAAGACATTTGTTTTTTGCAAGCATTTTTCAGGGATGGGAGGGGTGGGAGAAACCTACAGTAATTTTGGACTGGAAGACCAAAATTTTGGATTCCTCAGAGCAGGGTCAGTTTTAAAGTTAGATCTCACCCTGGCTGGATCAGATTGCAAAGAATCGTGTCCCATTGAGTTTTGAGTATCTCCAAGGATGGAGATCACACAATTTCTCTAGGTATGTGCTACATTTCTTGTTTGCTTATGGGCTCTTTTTCCTAATATCTAATCTGAAATTTCCGCAATTCATATCTGTGGCTCCTTATTCTTTCACTTCATACTCCTGCGAAGAGTCTGAATCTCTCTTTTTTATACCTTCCAATCGAGTATAGAGAAGGTAACTGTAGAGGGCAGTGAGATCACAAGAGATGTAGGACTTAACTCCATTAACGTTCATGAGGTTTCTGCCATCCTATTTCTCAAAGTGGTCAAGGTCTTCTGAACAGTCGCCTAACTCTTCATTTAGGTGCTGACTGCTTCTCTCAAGCCGTTATCCTCAAATTTGCTAAGGGTGTTTTCTGTGTAGGTTGTTAAAGATGTTAAATAGAACTGGCCCTGGAATTAACCACTAATGTGTAGCTCTCTTGTACAGCTGCCAGTTGGCTTTCAAATCTACTGATCCTTTCAGTGCAATAACCCTGACATTTTTTCTACCATTTGCATTTAATTCAAAATTTTAACAGCCAAAACCAGCTTTATGGTCTATATCTTCATAGAAGAAAATGTATTTATCAGAATTGTATATGTGTGACTCCTTATAGCTAGGAGATGTTTTTAGGTGTATTAAATAAGCTTAGTTTGAAAGTAATTCCAGTTCCTACTTACTGTGTTACAGTAATTGAATTGCTTTGAACTACTAGTCAACCCTGAATTTCAGGAATGATTTTTCTTTTGCCTTTGCTGAGTGCAAACTTCTACCTGTTAAAACAACATTGGCTCAGCAGACTGTAGAATTCCTTATCAAGGACAGTGTTAACTGCAGAACTGAAATATAATGGTCATTAATTTCCTTGAAGTGCTGAAGGAAGTTATGGTATAGTAAAAAAGTCACAGAGTGAATCTTACGCTAGTAACTTCTAGTGTTTACTCAGAAGGTGTTATTGGGGATCAATTTAGAGCTTACCACAAAACAAAACCTGAATGTTTTGCCTATACTGCCAAGATGAATGCCTTCTGACTCCGGTAATTCTTTCAGAGATCCGTAACTAGTGTAGTGGTCTGTGAGGGCTGCTCTGAAGTTTATAATTGTGTTGTAGTGCCTAAATCTGACCACTTGGACTCAAACTTGTTAGTAATGAAGGGTAGCTAATTGTATTCTATAATTCTTATTTGTCTTGAGTTTCAGGTTGTTTTTTCATTGTTGTTGTTGATATTGTTTAGTTGGTTGTTGAGTTTTTGTTGTTGTTTATTTGCTTGTTTTTATGCTACAGTCCATTCATGTATAGCACACAAATGCAGAACAATTTATATTTTGGAATTAATGGGCAGTTTCTAAAGCTGTTGAAACAGATTGGCAGTATTTCCATCTGGTACTTCATCAAGCTGCTAGAATTTGGTCTTAAAAAGTATAACACATTGAAGCAAGTGTCTTATTCCTACAAGAGATATAATGGGATAGCTCTCTAGTATTATAGGATGGAGTGTAGGATGAACAATCCTTAATTAAGAAACTTGGGAGCAGGTAAGCCTGAAGGAAGTTGGTGTGTGTTGTAGAATTCTGTAGTTGTTCCTGAGGTTAGGAGGAAATATTTTTCTTTACTTATGCTAATTATTATTATTATTTTTATTATTTATTTTTATTTTGTCTATGAAGTGTGCAACAGTTTTATAAAATTTATGAAGAAAGGTAAGGCTCATTTATCAATTCTTTGTTTATCGATGATAGCAATGATAATCAATGATTTATCAATGATTCTGTGCCTTAGTACAAGCATCTAAAAATCTTCTGGACTATTATGGTGGTTAAATCTACAAGCATTAAGGTCATAGCCTTTTTTTGGCCCAGTACTTTTCCCATTGATATAAATGATAAAATTATTATAAATGTTAAATTTAGAAAAAAAAAATTGTGTTATATGTATCTCAGTGTTTTAATACCAAGCAATGTGCTGAATAGTCTAAATTGAAATTCTGCAAAGGCTAAATAAAACTAGTTCAGTTTTTATTTTGGTTGAGATAAGTAAGATATATCATGATTTATTCAGCAGCTTTACAATGAATATGACTTGGAAGTAAAAGCTGAGGTTTTGCACAAAATAACATTAACTTTGGAAAATATAAATCTTCGATTCTCTATAATACTGATGTGTTTAGTTTGCACTTCAGAAAATTTGCTTTTTGAATGTGGACAGTATGTTTGAGCAGTTTTATATAGATCTTCTCTAACACAGGGTATTAATATATACCCTCTCCCCTCTTACTAATTTCTGCCATAAAAATAGTGTGAATTTTTAGTGGTGCCCATTACTCTGTTTTTTCCCCCCTATGCAAGAGGGGGTTTAATGCAGTGTGCTCAGAGTAGGGTGGCTGACCTGAATGCAGTGCTGATTGAGTTCTGCCCTGGATAGCATTAGAAAGATTTCTCCAGAATTTGAAGGAAGACCGTGGAAGAAGTTTTGCCTCCTCTCCCTGTTTATTCTTCCTGAATACTTGCTTCTTATAAATTAAGTTTCTGTAAGCTATGGAAAACTTTACATGATATCATGGTAGAAATTCTTTACTATGCATCATTTATTTAAAGGTTATTTTTTTGATATAGATACAGAAAAAGATGTGGAAGCCCCTTTATCCACCCCAGAATTAGGGAATGCTAAACACTGAAATATGAAATATCTTTGGCATAATATTTTGATACTTTGTTTATAATATAATACTGGAATATGGATTTTTTAACATATATTTAAGCATTTGTTGCTGATTTCTGTACAAATATTTACTATATGTTGAGTATGTAGGCATAGCAGAATTTCTTTTTCAATTGAAAAAGAGTTCTCTCCAAAATTTCTGATGCTTATAAATCACACTTTCATTTCTAGTGTGTATATTGCTCCAAAAGTAGTGCCTCCTATTTCTTTCCATGGAAACTCCAACAGGTACAAAGAGCTGAATAACACTGTTTCTTAAAGCAGATTGTCAGCTACAAAACATTATTTTTCAAAATAAGCACCACTATTAGCTGATTCAAGCAGATAAGCTGAGAAGATGCTCTTCATTTTGTGACATGACAGTTGTGCATGGCTTTCTGGAACCTGGTTTGGCTTTTACATTGCTGTCACCACTGCTGAAATACACCACTCACCACTGCACTTCGTTCACATCTGCTGTTTGATCTTCAGAGTTGTTCAGCAAGCACTGATGAATGTCAGTGGGTGCCATTTTTTCTATCCTTTTTCTGATTTGATTGTCTACACAGGAATGCTGTAACGTGTGGGAACAAGAAATGTGTTAAATAAGAAAATAATATGAAGGTATATATGCTTTCATTAGTACTTTATTTTCAACAAAATACTGTACTGTTTGTATTTTAGTTACAAAGATAATTACATCTGAAGGAAAAACTAAAAGTTAGAAATCATTAAAAACAACTGCTTGTGTCTAAACATAAGTCTGAATAAAGCTATAGCATATGCATGCCTTGCTTTACATCACAGCTTTGCTATTCATGTTTCCGTTCTTCAATCTTTTTGTCACATTGGTCTTGCCTGACAGAACAGATACTTGATCAAATCATAAAATTGAGATTTTTGATTCATTGTTAAAGACAGCTCTGTTTCTAGCTGTCTTGTATAATGAAGGTTTTGTTACAAGTCATGTCAGTATAAATGAACATGTCACAAAATTAGAAGCTTGGTCAATACAGAAGAAAGAGAAAAAAGAGGGGTTTGATTTATTTTTTTTTAAATCTAAATTCCATTTAAAAATGTTCATGCAAATTATGGGGAACTATTTCTAGACATAAGCATAATAACATAGCACTTAGTACCTGAGAAATAAATTCATTGTTACAGTCATGAACATACTTGAACAAGGTGGATAGGCATGATAATTGTGTTTACTTTTTATGATGAATGAAGATTTGCAGTCATGTCATAGTTAAATGTTCTTTAACAGTGGATAAGTAGAGCAAGAATGCATTTCATAATCATAGTAACTTAAGACTTCAACTTTCTCTAGTTCAAAACACTCATGAGTGGGTGATATGAAGGCATCAGCAATGAGTCTGAGGGTTCCTCTTCCCTACTGATGAGCACAAAAAAAAGCCATATTTTACTGCAGCAGCATTTATGTTATGTTTATTATCACGTGCTGTTTCTAATTTAACAATAGTAAACTAATCAGATGTCTTGATGGGTCATCTGAAAAAAATAAAACATACAGAATCTGAAACAGTAGAACAAATGCTTTATGAAGTCAGGCTTCTAGTATTTTATGGTGCTACAAGCAATAAAACACTGTGGAACAGAGGAGAAATCTAGTTAGGATGTGCTAAGGAGACTGCTTGTAATTCTTATGGCTGACATTTATTAGCACACAGATAACTTCAGAGATCTATTCAGTTTGCTTGACTAGCATATAAAGTTTGAAATTATGAACAACTTAAGCAGTTTTACATTATTCTATATTTGTATCTTAAGATGCTGGCAAACCTCAGGAACTTAGAAATATAGTTCTGAAGGAACTTAGAAATATAGTTCAAATCCCTTTTGAACTATATAGGAAAGTCCAAGAAACTTGCTTGCTAAAAAGGTCTGTTTTGCCCATAGCCTTTGCAGATTGAAGCAGGGCTTGTTGGATCGCATTCCAATGCTAGTGAAGAAGACACATAGCAGATACAGCCCATATGCCCAAACTGCGATAGCCTAATCGCATCATGATGTATATGGATGGATGCACAGGAAAGAGCTACCCCAGTGACCGAAAAGAGATTTGAAAAAGGATGTGCAGCCTGCAGTCCTTGCCACCATAAATCTTCCTCAGAGTTTTGTAGGAGAAATGGGATGAAAATTGTGAAATCTGTCAGCAGATTCTCAAATAGCAAGAAGAATGTTATTTATAAAACTTAAGCAGAAGGTTTAATAAGCTTGCTGTCAGACGAAATATCTCTGAATGGCTGTACTTGATGTCACTGGGAATTGGCCATTATTAAAGGTCTGATCCTGAGGACTTACCATTCTTCATTCATAGCATGTAAATAATTATTTGAAAGACCATGGGGTGGGGGAACTGGGGGAAACTTCCCAGGATTGCTATGAGCACATAAGTGGCCTTACAGGCTTGTTTTAGCCGTGAGGAGGCTCAGAGGTAGAATCAGTGGTCAAAACCATTTTCCTCTCATTGTAGATAAGCAGTGACAGTAGCCTCTCTCTCTGGGCATTGCTCACTTGGAGGGGGCATTTGCTCTTGTGCCTATTTTGTGCTCTTATTGAAAGCACAGTTAAAGAGACAAAATGACAATGGACTGCTGCTCTTTCATGGAGCTACAAACTATTATATTTACTTCAGTGAGATTTATCAGATGACAGTGGCCTACTGTGTAGTTCATGACTGAAAAGTCACTGCAGGTAACAGTGGGCAACTTCAGTTTTCATACAGAAGAATTTGGACAGTAATGCTCAAAGCTATTATTGCTGTGAGAAATTAATGGTGTATTGCCAAAACAAGACCTCAGATCTCCAGGCAATCTCCTGAAAAGATTCAGCAGTAACACATTGTTACTCTTTGTCACATGAAGTACTCTTGCACTTGCATTTTCCCAATATTATTGACACATACTCCTGCTTAATATACATCATGATAGAAATATTTCATAATGCAGTGTCTAGTCTGACATATCCTGCAGAAATAGAAACAGAGAATGATGAAGTAATAGCCAAGGCAATATTGATAGTAGGTATAAGTTAGTATTTTCTGGAATAATTTTTTGCTTTTCTAGAAGTGAAACAATGATTTTACTACTAAATATTTAACAAATTAAAAAATAGTAGCACAACTATAGGGTAAAGCAGATGATATTAGAGCACTTTCATTCATAAAGCAGTCTAATTTCTAGGAATGTTTGAGGTCAATAAATCTCACACCTCATTGAAATCTTGATGATAGGAGCAATGCTGGAAAGATTCTTATATAAATCCACTCTTAGGAAGACTTGTGCAAATACAGTCTTAGTGTTTGATTATGCCATCAACAAATGTATTAGCCTGCCATCTCTCATGGCTTACTGGAAACGGTGCTATCAGATAAAGTTTAATTGCATCAAAGTTCCTTGTCTAGAAAATTTAAACTGCTGCTTGTTTCACACCTTTCTTCTGAGGGATTATAATTGTTAGATGCCAAAACAATTTCCTAAGTGAATATTTTCCTTGTTAAATTTGATTTTTCTATTAGCCAAACTCCTGCTTTATGCTTTCACTTAACAATTACTTGTGCTTAATTCAGTAGTAGAAGAGCCACACTCTTTCCACTTACTGCTAATGTCAGTAATAAATGTGACATGATTGTATAGGCCAAATAATTAGTTTGACACTGCATAGCTTTATAGAAGTTGAAGATATTGCCCTGAATAATAAGTTAACCATTGATCTCAGTGACATTTATTCAATATAATTAAAGAACCATGCATTTGTTCAAAGATGCAGGGTTGGGGTTTGCCCGAATTAGCCTGTGTGTTGAAAAAGTAGATTGTACTCTTAACATCTATGTTAGAAATAAGGGCATTACTGATGACTGGCCAAAATAATGTATTAATGCTATATTAATACATATAAATGTATACAGTTGTCAAAATCCCTACTTCAAATAATGGAAAAATACGCACCCTTCTAACTGTCACATGGAGTTATAAACCTTTCAAGTAGATACCTGAATCTGTAAAATGTATCCAAGTCCTGTCAAATAGAAGTAATATGAATAGTTATGGACAGGCTCTCTGAAAATTAAGATTCAGGAATTGATTTGGAATGCCAAGCTGTCCTTTAATTTGTGTTGTTATTAAGGTGAAATATTTGGGTCTCAAGAATGAAGAGTTTTCCTCCTTTGATTGGTACAGTATAACTGACATTTAATCTGAAAAAAAAAAAACAACCCAAAAACCAAAAAACAAACAGCTTGGTGTTAATCCCTAGTGGAACTTTTCACCTGGGTCTGCTTGATGTAAATTAGATGCACTAATATGTTTCTGAAGAAAATTTATAGCAGACTGAATACTTATCTCTGAGTAATGTTTAATAATCAAGAAAATTGGAAAGAATATTGGCTTTAAAAATACTCAGTTTGCTTGTAAGGAAGTATGTTCTCAAATTAACAGTGTTTATGGCCTATCAAAGAATAAGATGGAGGGGCAGTATTTAATATGGCTATCAAACTTCTGAGGTTGATTATTAAAATTTATTGAATTAATCAGTGAAGTATATTTTAGTCCTTTGGTAAGTATAGTTTTCATTGCTAAAAATGTTGGCCTTTGTCTCTCTGAAAATGAAATGAAATTAGTTTTGCTGATGTGCATACATTCCAAGGATAAACACAAGACAGGATATAGACTCTGTGAATTTCCACATAGTAGAACTTGTCTAAACTATGTTTTTACCTTGGGATATATGCTGTATATTATCTCACAAGAATCCAAAACCATAGTCCAGGCCTGCATTAGAAGATGCTGGTTTGACCTATGGTTTTCCATATTTGTGTAACTGTAGAAATACTATGGCATGTACCGTTCATCATTAAAATAGTTGTCTGGATTTTCAGTTTTTAGATACTTACTTTTTCTCTTTGAACCATGACATCTGGGGAAAAAAATAAGAAAAAAGAGGAGGTTTCTTTGTATAAATCCACCAATATTAATAGGATTTGACAGATTAATTGTATTAGACAATATACGGCTGGTCAATCCCCCAGTAAGCACAACTTAATGCCATACTGACCCTATAGCAAACAGTACTGGCACCGCTGAACCAAAGGGCAGTCAAGGATCAGGGAAATGGTTTGCTTAGGTCTCTGGAAAAACAAGCCTCCCTTTCTTTCAGTGTTTTCGCACAAAAGTATAGCAAAAGCAATTCACTCAGGACCTTTGGATATTTTAGTAGGTACATGGGTTTGGAAGAGACCATTCTCATCATCATGTTCAGCTTACTACAGTCATCATGAAATAAAAATTTAGTTTAGAACTATCAATAGAAAAAAGCTGTTTTATCATGAAATAAATCGGCAGGGAGGCTTGCACATGTCACATTTGAAATTACCTTGCAACAGTCTTTAAAAAACAAACAAATAAACAGAAAAAACCCTTGCTTCTTCAAGTATTCTTCCTTTTTTTTAAAAAAAAAAAAGAAAGAAAAAATAATTTATAGCCAATTTTGTTTTATTTTGGAAACTTGTTTTCAAACCCATTTTTTCTTCAACAGTTCAGCATGATTATACCATAATACTTGGGATGCAAAAATTTACATTTTTTTTAATTCACATACCAGTAAAACAATTACTGACAGTACAGTTGAAGTACTATGTTTAAATGATGGAGCAGAATGTAAAATAAAGCATGGTATTCCTTCATATGTTTAGAGAATGATATATTGTGTTTGGATGCAATGTTGCTGCAGCAATGGGTGATCCAAATTACTTTCACAGTCATTATGAGATACTGCATATACTGTGTGCTGTGAAATGTGAATAAGCATAAATGTGATTCTGTTGTGTGAACAAACAACTGGAAATTTTCAATCTTACTGCAAAATAACTTTTATGTTGTTTGGGGCTAGGAAATAAGATTTACATAGGCTTAGGTTAGAATAATGGATAAAGAACCATGTTTAAAAAAAAAAACAAAACAAAACAACAAAAATAATTTATCCATGAGGAGCAACAATAGAACACTGTTAAAGATTAAGTGGATGAGACAGCCCCATTCTTTTTGAATCCTTGCATTCTACTACTTCCTTTAGTGTCACCTGTAGTTTTTTAAGAATGTCTTTTTTATTTTTCCTGTCAAAAGCTTTTGTTTAGGATGTGGCTGTCCTTTTATAAAGCGTTGCATCTCTGTTTATTGGTACTTCACCCATTGCAAATATAATTTGTCTTTCAGTCTTCTTTCAAAAACCAAAAATTGGTAAAAAAAGTTGGGCTGCAATACTGTTGCAAGTGGCAAAGTATTATCCAGAATGTATTTCTAAATATTATGTCTTTCCTTTCTAACATATAAGCTTTTGATAGAGTTTTGTTTCTTATGTGCTACACAGCTACTGAAAATGGCAATGCAAGTTTTTTAATGTCAGAATTATAGCTTTTCTCCAGGAATAATGTAATGATACTGTGAAAATCAGCATAACAGATATGGATAACGTGGTGATAACATGGGTAACATAATATTTACAGTTGTCAGTGAGTTTTTTTCCTGCTATGTACTGATAAAGAAATAGTAAATTAAAGAGAATCTCAAAAGAGTCATTCAGAAAGATCAAATGCATTCATTTAAGATATAATAAACAACAAATTTTCGTTTGTTGCGTAGATATTCTGGGCTTTCAGTGTGATTTTTTGGTAGTGTGCTGTAGACTTAGTAAATTATAGATGTTCATGAAAAATTGCCAAACTGAATCCAATTCGTTTTTTGCTTCCAGCAATTACTTGTCGCAGACAAGATGGAGGACAGGCTGACATCAGTGAGTGCCTTAAGTATGCTGGCCCCTTACCATCGTTAACACAGACATGTCAGATTCCCTGTCAAGATGATTGTCAGTTTACAAACTGGTCAAAGTTTTCTTCCTGCAATGGGGACTGTGGAGGAGTTAGAACAAGAAAACGCATTCTTATTGGTAAGAATAACAAGGAAGATAATACATCTTTTATTAACTGTTTCGATTAAAGCTTCCCTTACAACTCTTGAACATAGGGAGGTGGCTAGAGAGGAGTAAGAATAACACAGGAAGGAGCTGAATATTTTTTCTTTACAGTTCTTTATATTCTCACTTCTTCTGTTGTCTTCTGCTTAATTTTCTGCCTTATTTTTGCCACTACTGAGAATGCTCTTTTTGGGGTGATTTTTCTCTTTATTGCAGATGCTCAGTCTTGTGATGCTCTATGTGTTTGAGGCAGTGGTGTCCCTTGAAATTTCCTGAGGTTGTATTAACAGAATAAAAAGTTTTCCAATAACATTTAATCCTTTTCCAGAAACTTTTACTTGCTCTGTGTGATAAACCCACTGCCACTTTGAAGAACACTTTTTCTTCAATTTCTTTCTTTAAACTTGCTCTTTTACTTCTGCATGAAATGAAGAGGGGAAAAAAAAAAAACACAAAACTTTTCTATTTTCAAGTTATAACTGAAACCTGAAGTGTAAGATTTGGCCTGTGTCACAGCACTATTTGCCAATTAGTCTGTGTTATCTGTGGAGGAGAAAAGCTAGCTAAGGGAGGTGCCCATTAGCAGTTTCAGAAAGAATATGATAGCATAAAATCCCTATCAGTCACTTCATGCTGTTGTAAATCAAAAGATCTGTGAAGAGTAAATAATTCATGATCTTCAAGAAGGTTCATTGTGACTGTCTTGCAACTCCAGTGAACTTTATGCCAGATTTGCTTCTGCACGAGGAGGAAAAATAGATTTAGAAACAAAGCAAGAAATGGTCAATTATCCTATCACACTATCTACTCTGCCAGGTGAGGTACTTCCCTGTCCTGAATTACCTCTTCAGACTAGCTAAAGCAGCAATATGGTGTTACACCTATTGCAATGTGCTACACAGTTGCCATAAAGGTTAACTGGGTATGCATTCATAATTATCCAAGGGAAGATGAGGGTTTCAAAGAGAGGGGTATTTTTAATAAAAAGTTGTGTTGTCAGAAGAGGAAATTATTTTCTAAAAGTACCTTGTTTTTATTTTAAACAAAAGCAATAGTAAATGTAATCATAAAGGTGCTGCAAAGTTCTGTCCAATGCTTTTGAAAAACAAGGAGAATATTGCAGAATATTAATTTATAGTATAATCTAAGAAACAGGAATCTTTCAAACTGTTCTGCAAAGACTTTTACATTTATTACATAAGCTGTTTTATATGGGAAAGAAAATAGACCAAACTTTGCCATAAAGGAGATTAAAAGTAAATTTAATGGGGTTTGCAGACGGGTAGATGTGTACACTGAGTTAAACAAGGAAAATCAGATTAGGAGAAAAACATGAGTTCACAGAAGGAGCTCTTTACATTCATAGGAATGGTAATTATTAACAAATGTGTGACAACAGGTAATGAAATGAAAGTGTTTTCAAATTTTGAAAAAAATTACTACTGTGACAAAGCTGTATGTTACTTTCTCTTGCAATTTTCTTTCACTTGAGAAAGTTTTATCCAGAGAATTTTTTTTTATTGAACTGTTTTTTTTTCCCTTAGTAGACCAAAAATCATATATTTGTTTAATTACTAACTTTTTTAAAACATACCCCACAAGAACATTTATCCAAAGTAAACAAAAATATATGACTTTATCTTTAAAGAGCATTACATGTGTACAGACTTTAGGCATTAATTCCTTAGGAAATAAAAGTCATTAACCTAAAGAAATAGAATTAATCTAACTAATTTTGGGAATGCATATTTGATTTAAAGCACTTAAATTTGCTAACTTAAGCCTGAGGTTTATCTTTGTTGGAGGAATTGTCTTAAGAATGGATAAATGAAATTTTTTGGAGATGTAAACCGATATAAACTTTCTAAAATATTTTTTTTTTCTTTCCAGGAAAAAGTAAGAAAAAAGATAAATGCAGGAATTCTCAGTTATATCCTCTGATTGAGAATCAGTTTTGTCCATGTGATAAATACAGCGCACAGCCTGTGGGAAATTGGTCAGACTGTATTTTACCAGAGGGCAAAGTGGAAGTATTGCTGGGAATGAAGGTGCAAGGAGACATCAAGGAATGTGGACAAGGCTATCGTTACCAGGCCATGGCATGCTATGATCAGAACAGTAGACTTGTGGAAACATCACGATGCAACAGTCATGGTATTTAAAGATCTCTGTTTTCATCTGTTTACATATGTGTTCCATTTATATCTGTGCAGGTAGAAATAGCAGATTGATATTTATTGTTTAGGCAGATTTTTGTCACAAGATATCTTCAAACACAGTGCACATTTTGTATGTTTCTTAAAAGACATTTCACTGATGATTCACAAAACAATGAACTTTGTACTGATTGCTACAGTGTAGTATTTAAAATTAAATACTAGTAAATTAGGTATTTTAAGAAATGAAGGAAAAATCTTATCATTTTTCCTGATAACTGTTCTTGCAAATTTGAGAATACTTAGGAGGGTTAAATCCTTAAAAAATAAGCATGGACAGCACAGGACTGTTTTGAGAAAGATGAAAATTATTTCTTTCCATGAATTTGAATAAAAACAGAATCTTTAGATAGCTCTAATCTCCTTAAATAGCCTTATCTCTACCCTTTTTACCCTCCTCAGCTCCTTAATAGATATGCTTTGGTTTGAGATCAACAGCGCATAACACTATTTCTGTGTAATTCTGTCATGTGGAAATGCAGATTCCTTAAAGACTTTATAGTCCTTGTATTCATGTTGCTCCTGCAGGGAACACTCATGTTCCTGAAATGGATGCATCTGCAGTGTTAGGATCAAAATTGGCACTTTCTGATTTTCAGTGAGCCAGAAATGTGCTAATTTTCACCACTGGAGTTTCTGTGTTCGTCTGTTCTCCTGCTTGCAATGCAGAAGTGTATCTGAACTATTGGTTTGAAGAGCAGGGTGCAATTCAGAAGTCAATGTAAGTTTAGTTTGTATATACACATATTGCAATAATGTTAAATTAAGGTGTCAGAAATTTTATTTCTTTACCGGAATGAAGTTAAAATAGTTAATAACAAAATATTTAAATTTCTTAAGGGAATCTTATGAATTAATGCTATTAATTCCGTATAGAGCAAGGGTACAGTACAATCTCCTGACTGTACGAAGCTAAGCTGAGACATCTTTGTGGTTAGATAGAAAAGTAAGCATACACTTAAGATCCTAATGTCTCAAAGCAAAGCTGGAAGATAATTTTGTAAAGAATTTTCTCTTTTTACTCTAAATAAATTTTATCTTTTTATTTTTGTTGCTGCTAATGTATACCAAAGGCAAAAAACAAACAAAGAAAAAAAAAAAACCTAAGTTTTTAAATACATATCCAAAATTTGAATTTGGCTTATTTTTTTCCATTGTCTTATTTTATGTGTCTCATTTTGAAATTGCTGAAAAAATACCTAAGTCTTAAACTCTCATGGGAAAGAAAATCTCTCTGAGTACATGTTCTATTGTTTAGTTAAATTCTCAGCTGTTTACTCTATGTATTGAGGTCCACAAGGAATTAAGCCCAATTTTGTCCTCTTAGACAGATTTAAAAGCACATTCAACATATTCTCATTCTGACTGAGACTATTTGCATTCTTTGTGGGACCAGAAAACAGCCATCTGTAATGACCAGCAGCTGTATGAGCACAGATCTGCCTGTGTTTGGTGGTTATCCTGAGGGAATCAGAAAGCTCTTCAGAAGATTCGTAGGGAAAGCTGAAAAAAGTGTGAAACAATCTGAAATGTTCAGAAGTCACCAAAATACAATTTCTTTGTTGTCTTTAACTAAATGTGACCCCATGTGGGAAAGTAGTATTCTTGCAGCATTGAGTGCAGAGCACCCTTGGTCAGTGAAAAGTGGAAATTAGTGAAAGAATGGAAGTCTATGGCAATACAGAGGGTCTGATGGCCTAATGTCTGTTATTGTTGATTTGAAGAATGTGGGCTATCAGGTTTTGTGACAGTAGCCCAGGGAAAATGTAAGGAAAATAGAAAGTGTCCATCCAAGATCAAATTATAGGTGCTGTGCATAGTAAGTAATGTGCTGCTTTAGGTAATTTGCAAACAGAGATGGAAATTGTTCTTTTATGTAGAACAGGCATGGGCTTAGCTGCTTTGAAACCCTGGCAGTGCACATTCAGTATCTGGCCACAGTGGTATGGAATGGGAAGTTACTAGAATATCTGCTTTCTGTTTTACACTACACTCATAAACCCAAAGAGAGGTAAAAACACATGCAGGAGTAGTGGTGAGAAGTTTAGCTAATCCAGATACCAAACCATTTTTCTGTGAAATGCAGAATTTCCTCAGGATGTTACAGAGGTTTTGCACTATATAACTTCAGCTCACTGTATTTCTATTTTTCAATAACCTTAATAGCAGCAAATAGCTTAAAACAGAGCTTAAAATAAAATAATTTAATAATAATATAAGTAAAATAATATAAGTAATAATAATAACATTAATAATAAAAATCAAAGGAGTTCCATAGCAAGAATAAGAGAGTGAGAAAGGAGGAATTAAAAATTTCTCAGCCATCTTTCTTTACCGTTATAACTCTTTATGATGGCAGTTTCCAGTCTAATGGATTTTATCAGTTAATGTCCTCTACACACACAATAAGTGAAATAATTACTGACAACGTACTGTTATTGTGTTTACTATACCCAGGGTTACAGTTTATATGCCATTAGCACTAGTAGACTCCAGAGAGAATCTTCCCAAAATATAAAATAGCATAGGTCTATTTTCTTTTTCTTTTTACAATTTTCATTTTTCCCATTTTTCTGACTGGAAATCTGAAATCTCTTCTTGCTCTCTTTGTAAACTGGAAATGTTTTTGAGTCATTCATTGCTGTGATTATTGTGGGATGGAAAGCTAGAATCCTTTGATGTTTTGATGTTTGTTTGTTTGCTGTTGCGGTTGTTTTGTTGTTTTTTCTGCATGGCTTGTTGTTTTTTTTTTTTATTATTCTTTGATTTTTAATTTTTCCCTGATGCATTACGTGTTTCTGATACTCAGGCACAAGGCATCTATGTGCATTTCCTCATCAGTTCCATTTGAAGGAAGGAGTGCCTCTATCTTATTTATGTTGTAACGTATGGGCAGGTGAAACTTAGAATTGCTGTTGTTTGTGTATCCTAAAATTATCTGACGGGTATATCAGGTGCACAGGAAATCAGATATTTAAACTGACTTTGATGCTAAGGAATTAAACTGATGTTAAAGAATATGTCCCTAAAATTACAGTTTCCAGTAGCTCTTTTAGGACAACACTCTACCATTGATAGATATTGTACATAACCACAGTACATACTATTTCTAAGGGTTATCTAATTTATTGTCTGCCTTCAGCATTTTTCAGATTTAGCATATTTTTGCAGTTACAAAGGGGCTAGGACAGATGACATAGATGTTTCAATCTAATTTCACTGTGTGTTCGCCTTTTCTGAATATCTACTTTGTATTCATGGATTATGTTCCAATGATTTGTTTTATTTTGCTCAACATGTATAAGTTGCTGTTTTGCCAGTTAAATCTTATATCTTTTCAACATTTATGATGTTTTCTTGTTGTTTTCATGCCCTTGCTATATGACAGTTCTTTAGTTTGATATCATCTCTAGATTTCATCGTGCTGTATTTTTTGTCTTTAAGAACAAACATAAAAGCTATTTTATGCCAAATCAACAAGGGACTTCTGTGGTATCAAAATGGTTATCCCACCTGCTAGCAAATAAAAGTGCCTTGTGGCTTCCCATCAATCTACTTTTAGGTTTTCAAGCTAAACTTGACAGGTCTCATAACTCAAACTTGCTTGGGTTATTTTTGTAAATTCTAACAAAGTTGTTTATTTCCCTGCAGAAATGATAGCACTGAATTTTTCACTAATTTTATAACTGGTCCAAAGAAGGATAAGGGTTGTCTGCTATGTCATCTGCTTTGTTCAGAAATCAGTTTCACTGTTGGTTCTATGAATATGTTATTTCTTTTCAAAGTAGTACAGTATATAATCACAAATGGGATATGATTTTTCAAATCAGCTTGAATTAAGAAAGAAATCAAGATTATTATTTAAGGATTATTTTTTTGTATTGCCCGACTTTTACTTGAATTTTTGTTATTTCATGACACTGTGAAATAATGAGATAGAATATAGAGATAATTGTACTTCAACATAGTCCTCTAATCTGACAAAAGGGACAAACTGTCCCCACACTGATGTTTTTAATATATCATGGAATATGCCATGTGCTGTACTAAAAAGGCATAAGAAAATCAAAGTATTGCCATGTAAATTTATGAAGCCATGAATAAGTCTGCATTGCAAGTCATGCTGTTTTGAGTGGGAAGAATCAAAAGACAGACCTGCTCTGCAATGCCAAAAAGAAAATGCACAATGTGTTTGTTTATAATCACAGTTCAATCTTCCTCAAAAAAGAGAAGATGAACAAGAACACAGAAGTAAATACTTCAGAGCTTTTTTTACTGCTTGACACATCTCAGTTCAAAAGATTTGGGAAAAAATAATTGAGTTTCACAGAAGCTGAGGAGCTAAAGGAAGGGTATAACATGAGGAAGACCCCTATATGAGTACACTTGTAAGAGACTTTGCGCAGTAATAGATGAGAATTTGAGTGCAGCTATGAAATCACAAGCATGAGCAGGTTTGTCAAAAACTCAGGAGTGACCATAACTCTGAGACAAGGAAAGGTAAAATGTCATTAACTATTTAACTCTTGTTGCTAGGTGTGAATAGTGAAAGGGTAGGGGAAAAATCCTTCTGAACAAGGTCCTTAGCTTTCTGTAGATTGGAAAGTAGTTCAAAACAAATCCCAAGCAGCTGAAAACTGCTTAGTTTCAGCTGCAGAAGGATAAGATGCTTTTTTGTATTTTGTTTTTATTCACTGTTTTTTTTCCCCCAATTATTACATATATCTAATAATTTGATTTTCCCTTCATTTGTTTTTCCAAATTTGAGTTACATTTATTGATAAAGGAGTTAGTAGCATTCAGCAGCCATTTAAAAATTCTGCTTTTGTATTTGTCAGTAATATTAGTTCTGCAATGTGTGGGCAGAAGCTAACAGCTGACGCTTGACAGCAGCTGTGGCATTGTCAGATGAAATGACCTGTTGTTTAGCTTGTCTCTTCAATGGAAGACATATGCATTGTTCTTTCTTTATTTCATTGCTAATTTGATAATTTTACTGGACAAATTAAAAAATATCCAGTTGATTTGATACTTACGTGAGAGATTTTCTGGGGCTTTTTTTCCATTAGAAAAGCAGCAGTTGCTTTTCATCACTTTATCCCTATCAATGCTACTATACTAGAGTTCTGTGAATAGCAACAGGTGACTTCCAGCAGTATGTTTTCATGTGTTTGTGAAAAGAATCAAAGCAGTCTCTTTCTGCTCCCTTTAAAGCATATCTTGGATTTTTTGTATTGACGAAATCAGAAGCAGGCCACTGCCATGCTTATGAACTATAATGTTTATTCAACAATATTTTGTTTTCCTCCATCATAGACTACAAATTATGACCCACATAAGCTGAGAAGAGTTTGCATTTGTGTGTGTGTAGCAGAGCCAGGCATAGTAGCATGGCAAACAGATGCAGCATTTTTATATAGGTCGTATTACCCTTCTTAATTCATGTCAGTTTACTGCTAATACCTTAGGCACAGTCAACCAGTCCAGGATAGTTTGTCTGCTGCCTTGCCTTATTAATGTGAGGTTATTTCCCCCTTTAGCATTAATTAAATGAGATGCATTGATTTGTGCTGATTCTACAAAGCCCTCCATGGCTACAAGGCTTATGCAGGGGATTAGAGAGGAATATCTGCGTATCAGTGAATACTTTTACAACAGCTGCTGGGAATATCCATGTGAATCAAGAAATTTTGTATTTAATTGCTTATGTGTGTGATAGTAAAATCTTGTAGTTTATAACAGTGTCTGTGTTTTCTAAGACAACAGTTAGAACTTGGTATAACCGCTTGTATTAGGACTTTTAAAAATCTTTTTGTACACTTCCAATATTCTAACCTGAAGTAATACAAATTTGCCAACAAAAAAAATAGGAGTGTTAAAATTTAATTGAGACTTTCTGTTGCGTGTTTATTCTAAAATTCATGTATTTCCCATAAGAGCTTATAATTCAATATGACAGTATGCTTAGGTTCTCAAACTGTTATTAGGGTACCTTGTAGTTTCATAGCATATATATCTCCCAGTATTTTTTTTCACATACAGGATGCTGTATTTGTCCCGTTATGTATTCTCTTGGAATACTTGTACTACCTGTTGCCCCGCACTGCAGTTACTAGCATGGATCTCTGCATTATAGTTTCAGCATGTTTGGTCTGTCAACAGTACAGCAATTATGAGGCAGTCCCCCATCAACCCAAAGACTCTGTGTTTAGTTCACCAGAGACAGAAATGCTGGTTAGGCATTAATAATTGCCCTCAGATTTTAAGGTTTTGAAAGAGCAATTCTGGAAAGAAAAAAAAAAATAATCGTATGAAGTGCAGTATGTTTTTCCATGGACAGGCAGAAGTATGAATGCTCTCAGTTGTAACTTTCATCCTGTAAAACGTAATCCTGCAAAATCCTGTTACAACTGAAATACAGTCATGAGATTTTGTGGGTTTCGATTGTTTTGCTTTATTTTTCAGGTGTTGGGGAGGAGACATTATTATTGTTTTTTTTTGTTGGGTTTTGCTTTTTTTTTTTTTTTTTTTTTCTTTTGTCCTGGAAGATAGAATCCTAGAACTTTGTATTTCATGGCAAAAAAAAAAAAAAAAAAAAAAAAAAGCAAAACACAAACCAACCAACCAATTGGACAAAAGAACACCAAAACACTGAACAAAAAAGACCCAAAAAACTATGCTGAAGAACATAAATCATTACTTTGACATTGCAGTTTTTTTCTTGGAAACATAGCATAACATTTTATTTGTGAAAGCAAGAACATAATTCTGTCAGTCCTGAGGACAAAAGAGTAAATGTAAAGACTTTCCATTATGTTCTTTATGTCTGCATTCTTCAACATAAGTAGTTGGTCTGTACTTACACATTGTGAATTACAGTTTGTGTGGGGAAAATTGGAATCTAACCTAACTAACTTGTTCTGTCTTTAGACAAAGTGTGCAGTCCATTTAAGTTCCTCATTGGAAATTGTCCAGCACATCTGTTAATTACTTGTTCGAGGAGTGCAGGTTTTGTTACCAGTTAGCAGTGAGGCAGTAAGCAATTTCAATTTAATAACAAATTCAGTTCATACTCTTTGCAGTTTAAGGCATTTGTTAAATTGTGTATCAAATCTTTAATGATAGAATATCCATGTTCTCATTCATAGTAGACAACTGACCATTTTGTAGCCTTGCGAAGTTCAGCTAATAGGAGCTGAAACAGTTGAGAAACTACTGACTGGGAAAAAAGAGTAGACCTGAAGAGGTGAATGTTACTTTCTAGGACCATTCTGTACCTTACAGACAAAAGGCTGATACTGTACCACAGTATCCCAAGATTTCATCTTTTCAGTCTTCATATGTTACAAAGAATATGAAGAGCTAAAGGAAGTGTGCAGTGGAAGACTTCAGTCAGCAAGACGATAAGCAGCAGGCAGGACATGAACTGCAGATGTCCAATGCATATATCTTTAGTCTTTGCTGAGTTGGTCAGCTATTTCACTGTCTCTCATCTTCTTACTTACTTCTGTTTTTCTTCACAGCCACTTCCCTGCTTTCATTCCTTTTCGTCCCTCTGCATCTGTCCTGTTTTTGCTTGTTCTTTAAACCTCAAGGCTGTAGCATGCAATTTGCTGTAATTGTATTACGCAACCTGAATGTGAGATATAATTGTGTGATATTCCATCGTATAGACATCCTTCTGCCCTCGGGCTTTAGCGAACTGTTTCTTTAATACATTTTTACAGTGTTTAATAGAAGTTGCACCCTCTCAAGGATGATTAAATCAGTAGGAACAAGACTGAAAACTGAAAAAAGGCCCCACTTATGTCCTTTTCACATCAGGAACTACGTACTGCATCACTAGTCTCATTTGCATGTCCTTTTTCTTTCTTTTTTTTTTTATGTTTCTGTATTTTTAGTGTAATTCTGTTATATCACAGTATATTCTCTTCTCAATAAAATGTTTACAGAATGGTCAAAGTTTACAAATACAGGTACCAGAAATATATTAAAGTCATCCCTACTCTAAAGGAAAACAAGCAAACCAACAAACAAACAAAAAAAAGAGTATACATTTTTCAAACTTCCTGAACATCAGTTTTCTTTGATTTGTAGGTGATTGCTATGAATTTCCAGAGGTTATTATCCTTATTCATCCTAAAATTTTAAGATATGTTGACATTAGATGTACAGAAGACATCTGAGATGATGACTTGCTTTGGAGAAACGTTTTCTAAAAATTGGCATTAGAAGAGTGGTAAATGGAGCACAGTCTGTCATTTGCAGCATGTAACTTTTAATATTCAGCCATCTTTCTTGGCTAAAGAAATATCTGCTAGCAATTTGAAGTCTGCTTCTGCCTAGGTTCCAAGGGAGACCAGGGGCATAGCTAAATACTAAACAGATTTTTAAGCTGAAACAGTGAAGTGTCTGAGAGGAATAAAAGATACCAAAGAATGAGTACACCAGAAACTTTTTAATGTCAGATATAACAAGGGTCTTTTCATTTTCATTCTACACATTAATCTTCTAGAGAATAAAAATGATATGCCAAATTAGTGTGTTTTTATTATTGTTATTATTATTATTATTATTATTATTATTATTTCTTCCTTTAGTTCACTGTTTTTATTTGTGGGAACATTCTTAATTCTGTTTTGCTCTGATACCTGAATAGACTCTTGAGAGAATTTCATTCTGTTTGTGCATTGCCAAGGTATTGCTTTGGGCAGAATGTCTGTATCTTTTCTCCTTTTTTTTTATTTTCTCTTCCTATGTGTATTTGTCTTCACAATTTTCTTTACTATTTTCTCAGCTATTTATTTTTCTCTTCCATCTACTTGACTTTATTTACTCTTTCCACCATTCTCCCTTAGTATGTCCCTTCTGTAAAGAGCCATAGAATTATAGAATATTCCAAGTTGCAAGGGAAGCACAAGCATAATCATGTCCAATTCCTGGCTTTACACTGAAAAACCAAACCATTGTCAGATGCAGAAATTTAATGAATGCTAAATGGTATAATTGTGTTATTGTAGGTTTCTCCAGTACAGAAATTTAAGATTTTAAAATTAATGCAGCATATCAGAATCTCAAGCAAGTTTAGAAAGAGTACTTAGATCTTCATTAGACAGTAAATATCACTATTCTTTTTTTCTTTCATTTACTTATTTTAACTTCTTTTCTGCTGTGAATTTTAATTCAGTAATTTCTTAAAGGTTTGCATACATTATTTTGTATAGCACCTAAGAAAGCTTGTTGAATGCTAATTTCTGATAAAGGTACAGAGCTGGACATTTATGAAGTGGAAGTTCGGTGTAAAATATATCTTTGCAGTCAGGTACCTCTGATTTCCAAGACTAACGCAGAGATGTGAGTTAAGGTGAAATGTAATCAATTTTGCATCTACTGCTGCAGGGCAAAGTGTGTCACCACCTCCGATTTGCAGAGATATGATCTTCAAAAATACATTTTGTCTAACACAGTATACCTTTCATACAGTATCACTGAATAAATGGCCAGGGATACTTAATGAACATGTAGTGTAAGCTGATAGCATTCTAGTCATATTAAGGAAGATACATTTAATAAACAATAGTTCTGCAATGCTCACTTTCAGGACAGGCTATATATATTTAAACTATTCAAATATCTAGAAGTTCCAAGTAGAGGAGAACTAGCTAGACTAAAACCATCATCTGAATTTGGTTATAAAATATTCTGAATTTTACACAGAAACAGATGGAAATAGATATATAGAAATGAGATCTCTTAAGAGTTTTGATTTTTTTATATATTACAAGTGATTGTTATGTATTGGCTGCTTCAGAAGAGAAATGATAGCTTTATTTAGAAGTACAAGTTAAAAACAAAGCTGCAAAGATCGGCTCAGATGAAAATGGCAGTGACTGTATTTAATATAATTTTTTTAAATTATGTTATGTGAGAAATATATATAACTATGCCATTCATTTGAGAATTGTCTTATCCATGTAAGTATTAATTTTCCAGCTGCTTATTAAATACTTGAATTCACTTTTATATGTACTAAGGGTTTTTTTTATAATTACTGTCAACTTTTGCCAACAGTAAATGTGTTTAACATATGATACAAAAAAGGGAAGATGGTAGGTCATTAAAGTTTAGGATGTTGTAGTATATATACTGCAAAAGCCAACTTTTTTGCTGAGGTTTTATATCTTCTGCTGTAAATATTGGCATAAATGACACACTTCATAGAGCTGTGGCATATGTTGCTTTTAAAGAAAGTCATTTTCTCTTACTCAGTGAATTGAGGCTTCATGTTACTCCCAACAGACCATGTTCTTCCCCTTTCCAGCCTCTCAGGGCTGATGACTTATCCAAACCAAACATCTGCTTTTCCATTCAGTGCAATTATTCAGTGTGTTACTGGGGGCAGATGGTTGTTAATCGGCACATCATTAATGTGGCAGACCACTCTTTTTCTAGCTTTAGAAAGGTCACAAGGTGTTAAGTTCCCCTGTTCTGTGCTGACAAGAGATGAATTTTTTCATTCAGTTGGATATATATATATATATTTAATAACTGCAGCTTACTTTTTACAGTTATGGAAGAGGCTTTTAATTAAACCTTCTTTTGTTCAAAAATGAATTGCTTCATGGTATAAGAATGATGAAACAAAGGATGGGTTAGTCAATTACACTATTGCTGTCAGAAATTTTGAATGCTGAAATCTGATGAATGTGAATCATAATCAGATAGTAGTGAGGATGCTCAGCTGTTACTCTATCACAGTCTCCAGTTATATGTGTCAATTTTCTGCAGAATTTAATTTAGCCCTAATTATGAAGAAATCTCTCTATTCACAGTCTTGTCAAGTCAAACTTTGGACAATCTAAATGAACCAGATGAGGGCTTCAGGGAGAAGTGGCAGAATGACACGCTGAAGAGATTTCACTTTCTTTTCCATTCACACAGGTTATATTGAGGAAGCCTGTATTATTCCATGTCCTTCAGACTGCAAGCTCAGTGAGTGGTCCAATTGGTCTCGCTGCAGTAAATCCTGTGGAAGTGGGGTAAAAGTTCGGTCAAAATGGCTCCGTGAAAAGCCCTACAATGGTGGAAGACCCTGTCCTAAGCTAGATCATGTCAATCAGGTAATTTTATTTATATTTACATTATTGATGTAGTTTTTGCATATCTTGGAAAACCCTTTTAGCTGTATGGTTGGGTTTGTTATTTTTTTTTAATGTAAAAAGGCTACACAAATATGGGGCAGAAGCATGTAGATTGAGATTGCTTAAATTTCCTCAGCTGGCACACAATCTGCCTTCATTGTTCAATCATCTGCAAGAGTTTAGTACGTAATCTGAACTGTAGAGACAATAGAATATTCTTTAATGTACATGCTGAAGACCATGTTTCTGAAGATAATTTCTTAATAACAGGTGAAGTATTTCTCATTACAGATGCTAGAGCTACTAAGATTCTTTGCATCCTAGACCATCCTAGATCTGAAAATAATAAAAATACTTCGAACACCCAGAATATTGTCCTTTATGGCATTTTAATCAATTAAATCCTTACCTTCCAAGTATACCTGCAATGGCACATCAGTTCAGGAGTGTGCTTCTGAAGTCAATCTCCACGTTGTCCTAATAACCACAATTGATTTTCGTAGAGAAAAATCTAGCTGCCCAAACTAAATCCTGTTCAAGTGATACTAAGCCAAGAGACACGATCTTAGAGTATAATGGTAGTGCTTTGATGAGAAATGAACATTTAGTCTGTGGGAATAAGTTTAGCACTAATTCAAATCAAACCCCCGAAGTTCACAGAATCACAAAATGACCTGGGTTGGAAGGAACCTCAAGGATCATGAATCTCCAACACCCCTGCCACAAGGCCACCAGCCTCCCCATCCAATCTGGCCTTGATTTTGGCCCCATCTAGGGATGGGGAATTACAGATACAGAACATGGTGAGCTTGTATGATGGCTCACCTAATGCTAGTATGAAGTAAAGCTGTAGTATAGCGCAGTAGATTGGTAAACGGCTGTTCATGTTCTCCTGTTTACTTGAAGAGTTTTAGAAAGAAAAAAAAAAAAGAAACAAAACCCTTTCAATTAACTTACAATTTTCAAAGTCGATTTATATTAATACTGTTGTTGAATTTAATTTACTTTGCAAAGGCATGTTGAATGACCACATGATCATGACCACATGATCTTCTCTGTAAATGTGATGTCAATCTACATTTGAATAAAATGCATGTACTTAATATTATCCTATTGACATTTTGCTACCACAAAGTGAAATGGCTTGTTGTTCTAATTTTCTGCTTTAGGGAATGTAATTAATTTTAATTTATAAAATATGTATTAAACTTAAACTAATAAACTAAGTTTGTGATCTGATCTAGCAAAAGATAGACTAGAACATGTGTTGCTGAATTTGGGCCAGCCCATAAGAATCATTAGGAGGAATATTATTAGGATAAGGAAAAAATATGTTTCAATAGCAAAAAATACGTAGTCTATACAGAAATATTTTTATTTCTTTAATACTTGTACAGAACATGACAGACTCGTTTTTTCCCTGCATCTAAGTGATTTTGCTAAAGGTCTGTTGGCCTTTTATGTGCAACACTATTGCCCTCTACCGGTGTTTTGATTTGTTGCAATGTGAGGTTTTCCAAATAATCATAGATGATTCATAATGTAATTACTGTTAAAAAAATATATATATATACTCCATGAGAGAATTACACATATAGTATAGTAAAGTAAAAAAATTTAGAGGATATATCTTTCAGTTTAAAATACATTCATTTTCTGGACATCTCAGAAATATTCAGGGGGTGTGCCTACATTGTATTTATCAAGGAACAAGTTAGTTAGTTAATCTAAATCTATTCCAACATTCATTTGTCTGGAAAACTACTGAAGCTTCAGAATATTTATTTCATATAATTGGTACTATATGTACATATAAATATATAAAATATGCTTAGATGCATACATACATAACATAGTGGTTAGATAGGATCTTTGGTGGCCTTAGATACAGGGGATATGATGTACAGAGGGGTTATACTGTAGGTAGAAAGCTAAGAAATATTATTTCTGAGAAAAGCTTGCAATATGAGGTCTAGCTCATGGATGGGAAGATGGTAGGGAGCATGCAGGCCGTCTGTTAGCATGAACGTAAGAGGCTCTTTTAAAGGAGGAGAAAATAATCCATCTTCCAAGACCATCATGGATAGAATAAAAAGCAGTAGGCTTAGAATGCTGCAAGCAGATTTTGGTTAAGCCTTGGGAAATTTTTCTAGTGGTAAGACTAGTGAAATATGGAAATAAAATGCTTAAGATGTTAAGTTTTAAGAGCTGGTTACTCAACATCTATCAGGGCTAACATAAGCATGACACTTTTGGTGGAGAATGAGCACAGTAAATGGAAGATGTCTCATTTAGCCCATTTTCTCCTATGTATTCCTGGGTCATATATGCTGAAGTGGCCCCTAAACCATGCTCCAGCTGAGTGCAGCTTACTCTGAATTCTGTGAGGTTAAAAGTCATAGTAATATGACATAGCAATATACAGTCAGGGTTATTATAAAATTGCAGCAGTGGTCTTCAGAGGATTTCAAGTGAAGAGACTAATCTGAGATTGCTAGAGGAAATAAAAGGATAAGGGCATCCCGCTTCTCCTTGCCTCCAGGTATTATTTTCTCAGTCATCCAGCAGATGGATACGCACTCCTTACACTAACCAGTTACTGTGGCCTGCAGTCATAGTTACAGAAGTGCAGGTAGGGTCAGGAGAACATCACTAAGCACATACATGAATATACAAGTTTTATGTATTTTTTCTTGCATCAACCAGAGCAAGATATATACAGATATTTTAATGAATTAAGGCTTCACTATTTTCATTCTGGAAATCCTCAACAAAACAAATAAAGCGCCTCTTCTCAGGCACTTTATGAGAAGAGCAAATTTGAGATCACCTGATGAGACTGAATGTCTACAACTCTATGGGATGCAGAAGATGTGCATCCCAGGGTCCTGAAGGAGCTGGCTGACGTAGTTGCCAAGTTGCTATCCATCATGTGTGAAAAGTTGCAGCTGTCAGGTGAAGACCAAGGTAATGGAAAAAGGGAAACATCACTCCCATTTTTAAGAAAGGGGGAAACGAGGACCCAAGGTACTAGAGGCATGTGAGCCTCATATCTGTGCCTGAGAAAATCATGAAATAGATCTTTCTGGGAGCTATCTTAAGGGACATATGAGATGAGGAGGTGATCCATGACAGCCAGCACAGCTTCACAAAAGACAAATCTTGCCTGACCAATCTGGTGGCTTTTGACAATTGTCTGTAGGTTTGACAATGGTGTCTGTAGGTTCCTAAACTAACATTTCTGTTCTTCTATCAAAATAGTGTTCCTGACATGAATGCTGTCTTATTTAAAACAAAGTCTTAGATTCTCCAGAAATTCTTGTTGTGCTGACCTAATACCCAGAATGACATGTGAAGTTAGCTGATATAAGCTAATTTTAAAGAAAGGGACTTTAAGTGATCTGTAACATAATTATTAGTAGTTATGTTTTATAAAGTTCTATTTTATTCCAAAGAATACATCTTCAAAAATGCCTCAAAAAATAAGGAAGATCCAAGAGGAAAAGAATGATGTGTTTTGCTTTTCAGAAGTCATAGAGTATTGTTCGTAAGGAAAACAAAATGAATGCTTCTTAAGTACCTATGTTTAACTCTAATCATTCTTTTTATCTTTTTTTTCTTTTGGGTTCATGAAAATACTTTCTTCAGGCTCAGGTAAGAGATTCTAAAGCAGTGAAATAACCTTAACATGGGCTCCCTGATAGTGCTTCAGTGCATACATTGTCTATTTGTTTTTCTCTACAATGTATCTGTAGGAAAACATATGGAAAATTTACATATAAATTATTATACAAGATGCTATTCAAAGTCTGTTTTCAAATCTGTAAAAAATACTAATGCTGGTATTCTTGTAGATTTATATCAAGTATTTTATCAATATTATTATTACAGCCTTTACAGCAGCAAGTTCTATAAATGTCAAATTAATTACTTTCGTTATTTTTATCAGAAATTTCATTAACTTTTTTTTGCTTATATCTCAGCATGATCTCTGTTGCATATTTATCTTGACTGTGTGCAATGAAACTGACACTCAGTGTGGATTCCAGGTATATGAGGTAGTTCCATGCCACAGTGACTGCAGCCAATACATATGGGTTACCGAGCCCTGGAGCGTCTGCAAGGTGACCAATGTGGACTTAAAAGAGAACTGTGGAGAAGGTGTTCAAACAAGGAAAGTCAGGTAAAATAATATTGTTCCTCTTTCAATCTAAAGTACCTCTTGGCACATCATTAACAAGGAATATTTACATTCTGTACTTTTTTTTATATGGCTGTCATCATGTATAAATAAAGATTCTTTTCGTCTCTTTGACTTGAGTTTTCACAGATCAATATTCTGTTACTTCAATTACTTTATGTCTTGTGTGCTGACAAAATGTTAAAATGCTTTAAAAAGCATGGATTATAGTCATTGCACAAAATCCATGGCAAATGCAGTTTATGTGCAGTTCTTTTTTCCAGATGCATGCTGAACACTGTGGATGGTCCTTCTGACACTGTAGAGGACTACCTGTGTGATCCTGAAGAGATGCCACTTGGTGCTAGAAAATGCACACTGCCATGTCCAGAAGACTGTGTTATGTCTGAATGGGGATCATGGTCTCGCTGTTCTTTGGTAAGCAGTGTATTCATATATGAATTATTGTGTTGAGATGCTGAACTGAGCACTAAGTACATATGTAAACATATGTATTTACTATCATAATTTACGCTTAGATGCAAATAAAGCTGTGCAGGTATTTTTCATTCAGTGAAACTGTTCCCAAAAGTTCATCTTCATAAATAAAAATATCACAAATGGACATTCTTCAGTATGGGTAGGTTCTGTATGGTGAAATCATTTCTTCAGTGGTTTTTGCCTAGCTTTGATCCTCTCTGTTGCAGGAGAAGGTAGCCAGTATACTGAAAATGTCACTGTTCTGGAAAGAGCAAAATTTGTAGTTAATTACAGAACAATAATTTTGGATCTTTTCTTGCCTTCCTGACAGGAATCTCCGAAGGAAATGCCAAAAATTTCAAACATAAAAAAAGTTTCAGGACGTCTGAGTATTCAGACTCCAGTGCACTGCTGTAGAGCATTTGCAAAATGAGCTTGTAAATATCCAGTTTGTGAATGAAATAATTTCAAAGCACAGTACTGAGATATGAACTAGTTGGGAAAATACCACGGTGTTATCCAATTGAAGGATATTTCAGCTTGCTTGGTACCAAATTTAAGAAGCAGATTAAATTTGTTCTGAAGTAAAAAGGAAATAATTTCTCATAGGCAACAACACGAGCCTGTTATTTTAAATTTACATTCTGTCAAGAGGATGTTTGAAAGGATGTTATAATATTGCATGGAAAGGTATCAGGTTGCCATAATATCAAGATGTTTCTAATTTCTCTTTCAAGCCATGCAATGGAAGCAGTGTCCGTGAAAGGTCATCAGAATCTCTGAGACAACCAATGGAAGGAAAGTCTTGCCCTGCTGCCACTGAGACAGAAGTCTGCACTTTGAACAAAAACTGCTACCACTATGACTACAATGTGACAGGTATTTGAGGTCTTATCATCTAGTGACATCATCAGACTATGGCTTAGTTCCATTCATCTTCCAGGACAGTTTTTTCAGCTTTTCATTCTTATCCAGAGCTATGAGTCTCATACTGAGGACTGTTGCAGTCTGTTTGATTCATACAAAATATTACTGAAGACTTTGCAGCTGGGATGTAGGGTGCATGCTTTAACACCAGGAAATTTATTTAAATTATCATTTTGTTAATTCCTCAGAAGCTGTGCAGATCGAATTGAATATGAACAGTGCCTGCTTCCAAAAACAAGTAGCAGCTGGCTTCCCTCCATGAGCATTGCACGTGTAAAAGTTGCTATGGGGATTATTTTATGTCAACAAAATTAGAATTAAATGGGAGACGGGATCATTATGAGTTTTATCTAAAATGTCTGCTACCCTAATGAATTCCTTATTTCCAGACTGGAGCACATGTCAGCTCAGTGAGAAGGCTGTCTGTGGTAACGGAATCAAAACACGGATGCTCGATTGTGTTCGCAGTGATGGCAAATCAGTTGACCTGAAATACTGTGAGGAGGTGAGTGAGTACCTGTAAGACTCTTTCTACTAATGCTAATTAATGCTGAGCCATCTACCATCTACAGCATATAACCCATCATTGCCAGCTGTTTCACAACACTACTCACGGATTGTTAAGTACCTCTGAAATGAACTATGCCATCAATAGTGATTTTTATACAATTCCCTTTTAAGTGCCTCCATGAAGGTATGCTAATTATTATGTCCTGAAGGAAATGACTTAGAAACAATAATTAATAAAGTAGAATAAAGGCAATAAATCTTAATCAGTATACTAATTATCATTCTAATTTGATATAATGTCTGCATGGAGCTTTGGACAGCTGCCATTATCAATCATTTACTCAATGTGTTGGAAAATATTTCTCACGTGCCATTCTGCAGCTGGGTTGAATGTTAACTTCATGTACTCAGCTGTGCAACACAAAAGGTACCCAGACTAGTGTGAAAAAATGAGCAGTATGAAGGAAATGTTAATGAAATAGGAGCATATATAGAGGTTTACTCAACAGATAAGAACCCTAAAATTTTGAAAGAGCCATATTGCAAATGTTCAAATTAAATTCAAATTTGACAGGACTATTTTTTTCTGGCATTTGTCCATCATTCTAAGTGTTTTCAGTCACATAGAGGTAGTAATTTGAAATAAAATGAGAAAACAATAGAGAGAAGTTTTCAGTTGAGACTGGTACCTATTTTTGTGCCAAATTACTCCTTTACATGTAGATTTTGGGATTATAATCTAATCTAATATTTGGTTAATTTATGCCTCAGGAAAAACATCAGAGTTTAGTTACCCACCAGCAAGTTTATATGAAATTAATACAGGAATGCATTATTTTGATGTTTCAGGGCATTGAAAGAAAAGTATTGTTCCTGTGGGTTTTTTTTGTAAGAGGCAGAAGTATAGATTAATTCAAACCAGAACATGTTATAAAATATCCATCCACATGAATATCTCATTAGAAAAAATTATGTACTTCATTAGATATTTAGGATAAATATATTTCTTATACCATGAAGCCCTTAAATTGTTCCTATTGTTAACCAAAGAATTTAAACCTTTAAAATAAATGGCTACTTTTTACACTGGAATCTCATTGCAGAAAACCTCTGGAGCTCTCCTGGTCCAGAAGAAATGAGAGCTTATTACTCAGGAACTATCTAGAGCAACAGAGATAACATACAGGGGTCTCAAAAACTACTTGCCCTAAATGATTGGTGAATTGGCATCAAGGAATTGGAGTTCTCGCTTTACAACAGCTACTGTGACACAGTTTTATTTACCTTTTTGATCTGCTGTACCATGTAGAGGTACATCCTTGTGTAAAAGATCTGATCCACTCCTCAGTCACACTGTTAAGACTGTGTGTTCAATTCTGGATGTGTAAGCAGTGGTACAGCAAGGTCAAAGACTGATCCAATAAGTGTGAGGAGTAAAACCAGTTAACCTGATAAGCAAGAAGGCCAGGCTGTTTCAGTTTTACTGGATCCTTCAGTCTAAAGATGTGAAAGTGAACTCTTGTGACCTTCTGGGTCAGAAGAGGAGAGTGTTGAAGAAGTTATCAAAACATGTATAAAGGTACTATACACTTTTCACTAATCTAATCACAAATGGTCCTTCAATTTTTGTTTTGTTTTGTGGTTGTTTGCTTTTTTTTCTTTTTTTTCTTTTTCTTTTTTCTTTTTTTTCTTTTTGTGGGGGAGAGAGGAATCTGTATTTTTGCATTATAAAAGCAGTACAGAAATATTGTGTCAAGTTCAAAATAAGCCGTGTGTGGTTATAGAAGTTGATGGTAGAACACTAAGTAATTCTGTAATGATTTAGCTAATGGAATTTCCCCTGGGCTATTATAAAATTTTATATTGACTGTATGAATAAAGCAAAAGTTCTATCTAATTTATGTGCAGATCAATTTACAGAATTATGATTCTTATTATTATATGCAAGGAAGGGAGATTAGACTAGCTAAACCTATTCTGATCCCTTAAAAAATGAAGGTCTTATTTCCTTGATAATACATGGTTCATAAAACTAATAAAAGCCTTGTTTTAAAAAATCCCTTCATGCTGTCTTTTAACTATCACCCTTTTCATTTATGAGCATCAGTGTCATCAAAGACTGAATTTTCTTCCAAGTTTCCATTTTCTGGCTATTGCTTTCGTAACACATTTCATGTGATCCTGTGTTTCTTTTAGTCAATCTGATAAGAAGCTGGCCAATCATCCTGATTACTGTCAGGATAAACTAATTGGTAGAGCTTATTTCCAAGTCCTAGTTATGTTATCATAGTTCCCTTCAAACTCTCACAGTAATACTAGATTACTTGGTCTCTAACTCTAAAAAATTAGCATGTCACAAGTACTCGAATTGTCTTTTCATATTTGAAAATCAGATCACCTAAAGCAAGTTGGCTCTGGTCATTCTCAAATTTAGAGACTTAGTTTTATTCATTTACCTGCAATTAAACATCAGAAAAGACTAGAAACCAGCAATTTTGTCTGAATCAGATAGCAAATGCAAAACGTTTTGATTTTTTTTTTTTGCAAATAGTCTGTCTAACAGATTACATGATTAACCTCCTACAGAGGTTAATCTGTCACATGAAACATAAACAAATTTTTGATTATCACAGGATTTATGGTACATGTTGGTCTGACAATCTGCCTCCCCTGTCATATAAAGCCAAAAATAAAGGACTCCGTGCTACTATTAGGTGTAACTTAAGTACTTGCTGTTCACTCATCAGAAACCACAACTCATCCATAGCTTGTCCAGCAACCTTTCAGATCACATTTCCAATTTTTTTCCAGTCACATTTTCTAAGATCTGCATTACGAACTCTGATTCATCAAAGTAAGGAGAGGGATGAAAAAAGAATGTGGGATTAATATCAAATTAGAGCAAACAAATTGTTCCTCACATCCATTTCAGCAGCATGTCAGTGCCTAACACATGTGGCTGGCAGATCCCTAGGAGTAGTCTGGCCTTCAACTTTCTCCTCTTCACCTTTAATGTCTTGGACTTTTGCTTCTCTAGCTGCCAAGGTCCAGCTGAGAAGGTCAGTCCTAAAATAGAACATTCACGTTCATTCAATTGCCAGAAATCAATTATGTAGATTTTGAGCCTTTGGTCAGAAGATTTGACCCAAAAAGCAGACTTCAAAGACTATTTTATGGTTTCGTAAGTATCGAAGTTCCAGATGACCCAAAGTTTCAGATGTTGACGTGTGCAATAGCTGGATAATCAAGGTTACACTGTGTAACAGCAAAAAGCTGTGAGCTCATTCTTTGATGTATAATGCAGAACAGAGGTCTAAAATCTCGTTTGTCTCAATATATAGTACTACAAATGCAAATTTAAGACTTGGTGAGTCTTCCAGGGTAAGATATTTTCAGTACTTGTGGTAGTTTATTTATGAAATGCATGCTAATGTTGTGCCTAATTATTGCTTTATGCTTGCATTTAAGTAGAAAATTGTGAGTTTATTTCCTTTTTAAAGCCTTAACTGCTAGTTTCATGCCATTAACCTTTGCAGTTGTTAAAATTAATAGGTTTTGAAAAGCCTAGTTGGCTTTTTTAAAAGAAAAACAACACGTGGCAGGATTTGTCTACTTAAAGATATCAGAAGCCTTCTGGAATTCTAAAAGGTGTCAATGAAGATCAGGGTTCACTGATGAAGGTCAGTGAATAGGACCATCTTTTATGCTGGGAAACTGCAGATCTCTTCATATTAGCAGAATTGATTTTCGTTTGCATTTTATATCATATATTTTATAACTCATTTTGAAGTTATGCAGGTTGCAGGGGTTTTTATTGTCATGATAATATTTATGCCACCAGTTGTATTCCATCTTGTGTTACGTATTCTCATGACTATCAGCCAGAATATCTCTTCCTTCTTGACTGGGGAATATCTGGAGCACAGGACTTCATAAGAACATAGAAATGGCTTTACAAAATCAGACCCCTGCAGACCACTGTCTCTAGGCACAGACTGGCACTTCCCTGTGGGGATTGCATCACTTTTTAGTGTTTCACTGAATTCAGCCCCTAGAACTTAGTACAGAGCCTGTGTTTGGGAGAGCATGCGAGTCTGTTCCCACATCGCCTTTCCTCATTCTCTTCCACTGTTTGCAGTTTTTGTATCAAAGGTACTGATGAAATCTTGTACAGAAAGGTGGTTTTTTTTGTGTGTTTTTTTTTTTTTTTTTTTTTTTTTTTTTCCCAGAAAAACATATATTGATGTACTTTTTTTTAGAACAAGTCATTGTCACTGTCTGTTTACAGTGTCAATGTCATGTCATTGTTATTGTGTGCAGTAGTATGGATGGTTTTATTGTGTGTAATAAGATTACAAACTGCGTTAAAAACAACAGCAAAAGCCTACAAAGAAACAAATGAGAGGCGTAAGCAGATATCAAGCAAAGAATAAGGCAGAGAAACATACACGAGTTTCCATCTATTCTCTCATCCTCCACCTGTTTTTAGCTCTTGGACTGTGCTTGCCAGATGTAGTTTCTGAGTATTTAGACCTCCAGATTCTGCCATTAATTTGTTCAGTTTCTACTGAGCTCTTAGAAACTTGCTTCGTCTGCAGTCTTCTACACTGTCAAATCTATGCTCAATCTCTTCCTTTTTTTTAAGTTTTGAACTCAGCTCCTAGCATCAGATGCTAAGTAATACTAATTTCAGAATTACATTTTCTATGACAGGGGCCAACCTTGAAATGACTTAAGCTGTTAATGCCTGATAGTTAAGTTATTATTAATATATTAATATATTTTATATATTTTATATAATAATATACATATATATAATATAATATTATATATATTAAGATAAATGTTAAGACACGCTCCTATTTCAAAATACTTTAATGACACATCATAAACTGTTTTGTCCCTTACCTATTGTACAGTTGAAGACTATAGGGCCTCCAACTGCATAATGCGCTTAGAATTTAAGACAGGTCAGAGAGAAGATTTATCAACTGTAATCAGTTAGAGAACATTTGGACAGCATCTCATTCTCTATGCCGACGTTCTCTGCCAAGTGGTTGCAGAGACTCAACATACGTGCTATTTCAGGAGAAAGAAAGAGTTGAAGAAAAACAATCATTCAAATGTTAAAAAAAGCCAGATATCCGTTCTTGGAAGGGAAGGACTGCAAAAAATCAATTATATATTAACAAAAATTGGGAGGGATGAACTGCTTAAATAGTTTGTTCACTGCTAGTTCTGAGAAGGAATCAAATAGAAAAATGTGACAGTATGGAGAAATGGCTCTCAGTGGAGTCTGTAGTAATGCCACACCCAGTGTTAGCTCAGAAGTAGATGGTAGAAACAATCAGATTGCTAGGTTTTAGTTGAGAATAGTGTTCTTTTAGTTAGGATAAACTTCTTAGCCAAATCTCTCAAATCATAAAGACCCAACAGATGAACTCAATTAGAGTTTCTTGTAGGTCCCTTTCAACTTTGAGTATTCTATGATTTTATTATTCTAAATATTAATGATTTTACCACAACAGTATAAAGTAAAAATACAAGCTGAAGCCCTCATTTTACAAGTTATTATTTAGAAAATATTTATTTAAAATAAGATTTGAGAATATGTTTAAAAGTCAGTATATGCCATTAGGACTGTGTTGCCATGCTTTGTTGCATGCTCAAGTGACCAAAAGGGCACATGACATCCTGGCCTGCATTCAAGGGAGGTGATCCTGCCCCTCTACTCTGCACTGGTGAGACCTCACCTGGAGTACTGCATCCAGATGTGGAGTCCTCAGTACCGGAGAGACACAGACCTGTTAGAGTGAGTTCAGAAGAGAGCGACAGAAATGATCCAAGGAATGAAACACTTCCTCTGTGAGGACAAGTTGAGAGAGTTGTGGCTCTGGTGAGATTTGATAGCGATCTTTCAGTATCTACAGGGTGGCTGTAAGAAAGAAGATAAGAAAATCTTTAGCAGGGTCTGTTGTGATAGGACAAGGGGAAATGGTTTCAAACTAAAAGAGGGGAGATTTAGATTGGATATAAGGAGAAAGATTTTTATGATGAGATTAGTGAAGCATTGGAACAGGCTACCCAGAGAGGTGGTGGAAGCACCATCCTTGGAGACATTCAGGGTTTAATCTAGCTGTAGCTGTCTCTGTTCATTGCAGGGGTGTTGGACTATAAGACCTTTAAAGATCCCTTCCAAGTCAAATGACTCTATGATGATCAGAAGTAGTGTGGCCAGTAGGAATAAGGGATTGTCCCCACATACACAGCACTGCTGAGACCACTCCTTGAATATCATGTTTAGTTTTGGTCCCTTCACTACAAGGAGCATGCTGACTTGGTTGAGTGCATGCAGAGAAGAGCAGTGAAGTTGTTGAAAGGAACAGAAAACAGGATGTATGAGGAGTAACTGAGGGATCTTCAGTTTTTAGTCTGGAGAAGGATGAAGACAGACCTCATTGCTCTTTACAATTACCTGAAAGAATGTTACAGGAAGAAAGCATCAGCCCCTTTTCTCAGGTGATGAGGAATATTGTGTTAGGAAGCTGTCTTAAAGGCGTTTAGGTTAGGTACTGATGAGTATGATCAGGCACTGGAACAAGCTGCCCAGAGAAGTGCTGGAATCCTCATCCTTGCAGGTGTTAAAGAGGCAGGGATGTAGTTTAGTGATGGGACTCATTCCATCAGTTTTGTGGCTGGACTTGAAGAATTTAAAGATAGTTTCTAACCTAGGTTATTCTATGATTCTGTGAAATGAGATTTAAAATAGCTTAATTGTTTTACTTATTATTTAGGAATTATTTCATGTTTACTTAAAGCTTACTTGTTTCAAATTCACTCTGTCCAAATGCATACTGAGCACTGCTGGCACAGACTGAACATTACATGCTAACTATTGGATATTTTCTTCTAGCTTGGTTTGGAAAAGATGTGGCAAATGAATATATCCTGTGTGGTGGAATGCCCCGTGAATTGTCAGCTTTCTGACTGGTCGTCTTGGTCTGACTGCTCTCAAGCATGTGGCCTTACAGGTCTGCATATAACCTTGGAATATGTTAAAGACTGAGTTTTCTTTCCTTTCCCCTCCCTGTTTCCTTTCATCTTCCCCTCGCCCTTTCATTTTCCTTTTTCCCTTCCCTACACATAATTCTGTATTAACTCAGGAAAAACAGCAGCAAACTCCAGATGAATAGTCAGTATCTCCACAGAACTGCCATAAACATTTTATCATCTTCAGAGAGAGTATCCTTCCCCAAGCTTCTGAACTGGGTATTTACTAATTTTTTTTTGCTATTACAGGAGTAATCTGAAATCCTGATCAGACATCCTCCTTCATGCAGTACTTCATGCTGTACTGAACATACAGTGTCTGACTCAGAAAATATAAAATAAGAAAATCCATATAACAGGCAAGAGCCAACAGATTTGCTTTACTGTCCAATTTGTCAAATATGAAAAAATTACATTATTCAAACACTATGCTTTTCACCAACATAGAACCATCTTCAAGATTAAATCAGCCTAGCTACTTTGCTATTACCTATATTGCTGTTTCTCATTTGCAGGAAAAATGATCAGAAGAAGGACCATAAATCAACCGTTTCAGGGTGATGGGAGGCCTTGTCCTTCTCAGATGGAGCAATTCAAACCCTGTCCAGTAAAGCCTTGTTATCGATGGCAGTATGGTCAGTGGTCTGCATGCAAAGTAGAGGTAAGACCCACAGTGGACACCGAAATTATGGAGCTAGGCATGTTTGAAATATGCCTGAATATCTGTTTCAAAGCATTGTAGTCAGTTTACTTCCACATATTTTATACAAAAATGTGAAGATTTATTTTTAGTTCATATTTGTCAACAGGTATAAAAATGTCCTACAGACATTCAAAGTAGAAAGGTAAAGTTTGGTATTTCAATGACATCTTTGCTAATAACTGAAATCCTTACATTGTAAAAGAGTATATGTGGTAACAGATGAGCATCCTTGTTGAAAAAAAAGACTTATCCTAGAAAAGATCTTCTCTTAAGATACTGCCATGATTGCAATTTAAAAGCACAAGCTAGATCCATACATTAAGAAACAACGGTGACAGCATATTTTTTTGTTTGTTTCAAATGTAAAAAAAATGTATTTTTATTTTCCCTACTCAAATGAATATGTATTTTGGCAAAAAAAAATAATAGGAGATGCAATGATATGTGGCTCAAATTCAGTCTTTTGATACTTTCCAACATACAGCATCCATATCCTCCTTCCCCAGGTTGCTCAGTGTGGAGAGGGCACACGAGTGCGGAATATTTCCTGTGTGGTTTTTGATGGATCCACTGAAGATGTAGGCAAAATAGTGGATGAGGAATTCTGTGGAGAAATAGAGCCTATTATAGATGGTAATAAAAAGATGGTCCTTGAGGAAACATGCACTGTTCCTTGTCCAGGTAAGAAAGCTATTCAAATAAACATTACATTTCAAGATCGTTTGGTTTACTCCTTCAGCTTACAGTTATCAGTATCTAGGATTAGCCACAGGCAATAAAATGTTTTTCACATACTTTACTGATAGGGCAAATGGCTGAGTTACTTTGGTGGTGGATTCACTACTGCTTACTATTAGATTTTAAATTTTGCTGAGCATGAACCTGTTCTTCAGCAGTCTCACATTTAGCCAGTAAGAATAACTGCCCTATGGGGATGTGTTAATGATAAGTTCCAGCTAAAGTTTCCAAAAATCACTGCTTGCTTTCCTATTGTGTATACATCAGTTCTTCAATTATTCATTTCTTCACATGCTCTCCTAATGTTGGCAAATAAAATACCTTCATTAATCAGGCATCTGGTCAACACAGTGCTGATTACATCTTTCATCAGTACGGTAGAAGGTAGCTTTAATTTTTAATAGCTCTTTCACTGACATAATGAGAAGTAAGAGGTTTATTAATGAGTCTGTGTATAGTCCATTTGATACTGCATCTTTTACAAAATGGTCTGTTTATGTGATTTTGAAGACCTTCCTTAAATTTTCTTTAGCCAGTCTCACTAATTTATCTAACTAGTAGAATTCTATTTTTTTTCTTTTTACCCCATGAAATTACGTTTTGCAAAACTCTGTTATACTACCCTGGAATAACTGGAATAGACATTTTAATCACTTTCTCATTTCCTATTCTTATAAAGAATGCATCAGTAGTAGTTTTTACTGCCTGTTTAAAGTGCTTCTGCATGAGGATATGTGACAATCTTTTTAAAACTCCACAATGCTTTCTCTTTGTAGTGTCAAAGAGAAGTAATGAATAATATGTATAAAATTAGCCTGAGGTACACACTGTACAATTCCCTAATATTCGTTAAACCCAAGCATTGTGTGGAGTGTCATCAGAAATTGAAAATGAGTCTGACCTTATGGGAATGCTACAGAAACCTATTCTGCTTTCCAACAAATAGACTATCATCGTTATTATTTTCAGCCTCACAGATGCTTAGAATAGCTCAGAATTTCTAAGTTTTTCTAAGTCCTACTCACTGTCATGAGCTCGTCACATACGTTGATGATCTTTTATCTTCTAATAAAAATTCAGGGGACTGTTATTTGAAAGAGTGGTCAGAATGGAGCCTTTGTCAGCTAACCTGTGTTAATGGTGAGGATCTTGGCTTTGGAGGCATACAAGTCCGATCTCGGGCAGTAATCATTCAGGATTTAGAGAATCAACATCTTTGTCCAGAACAAGCTTTGGAAACAAGACCATGCAGTGGTAAGTACCAAAATACACATCACTCTTCCTGTAATAAACAAAATACAGAACTACAGCATGTTTCTTTTCTTTCTGCTGAGGCTATCAAAATTAGGAAATTATGGATTTAGTGGACATAGAAATGCACTTAACTTTTTATTTTCCATATATCAACTATGTACCAGAAAAACTTGGAAAATTTAACTATTGTATGTTTCCACTTCAAACACATTTTTAAAATCCCTTTTTAATAATGAAATACCTTTTCAAGATTTGGGGAAAAAAAAAATAGTTGCCTTATCTGCTTGATAATTTCTTAATTAAAAAAAAAAAAAAGGATATTATGATGCATAACCAAATTTATAATCCTGTCTGCTCTTATCACATGACAATGACTAAAAAGTTTGTCCTACTGCTAGTACTAAGCAAAATACCTAAGAAAAGACATTTCTTGTTCATTTAGACACCAGACAGATGAATAAAAAAATATTTTTTATTTGGCAACTAAGGTACAGAAAGACTTCATATTTTATCCCAGATTATATGAGATGTGTACATATACACATCTCATGTGTATATGAGATGTGGAGTCAGATACAGCCAAGCCTACTTTACCATACACTGGAATAGTAACTAAAGCATAGCTTTACCAAGAAAGAAAGCTGACTCCTAAATGACTTTTCACAACAGATAGGCCTCATCCATTATGAGGTTGTTGAAAATGTCTGTTTTGCTCGATAACTATATTGGTCTTACTCCACGTGTAATGTGTACGAACATTATTGTTCAGTCCAGAAGACATCCGTTCTATTCTGTATGCATCCAGTAAGTGCAGACTTCTGTGTGTACAGTACACCTTTCTGAGTTGCTGGGTGAAAGAAGGACACCATAAAACCCATTAAACTTAATGTATGCTGTCTACTTGCAGCTAGTGGTAGGCTGAAGTCTTTTCATTTAATCTCTTAAAAAATGAATGTCTTCTGTATAGATGGCCACTGCTATGAATACAAGTGGATGGCTAGCCCCTGGAAGGGATCTTCTCGAACTGTGTGGTGCCAAAGGTCAGATGGCTTAAATGTCACAGGTAATTATTTGTTTTACATATACACAAAAGCCTGGAAAATAAGTGGATAATACATTTTTTTCCCGAAAATGGGATTAATTTTTAAAAACAATCTGATAAAAATGCTTGTTCCTGATCTATGCTGTTGTGTTGAGTCATCATGTCTTTGCAGACTAAAAACGTCAGCTCTGTTACAGAATTATACAGCATGTAACAGTAAAAGTAAAAACAGGTATTATCTTCTATATTTGATTTGCACATTTTATATTTCTACAAGCATCTATATATTTTTAAATTTCACATTTCTAGCCCTGCAGCAAAGTGAACTTTTATGTATTGAAGTACAATGCAGATACAGAGGCAGAAACAGATGCAGTGCTTGACAATAACAGACATATATACATTCTGAAAATTATAACAGATTTTAATAAATACGTTAATATAAATTTGTTACTTTACATCAATGACATAAATTTATAGCAGGATAGTTTAGTAGACAGTGATTGGATGGAGTTTCTTTTGACATAAACTAAGCTACAAAATATCTTAAATGAATGACTGAGGTGCCTAAATTCCAGAAAATCTACATGCATATCTTATTTGAGTGAGTTTATTTATCAGAATTAGGAATTATGCAATGCATTTGTTTTTAACAATATTTTAATATCAGCTATGATGTTTATAAACACACCCTCAATTCCAGCTCCCGTCAGGTCGAAGGGGGAAGTTCTGATTCATGGTAGAATACATCATGATTGTCTGATTTGTTACTAGGAATAAATTCTTTGTATCATTTTTACAAGGTGTTGAAATAACTTTTGGTTATACAAAGTCTCTTTTCTAAGTGTCATTTTGCAATGTAAAATTACTAAAATACATCATCTTCACATCAGATGCAACAGGGCATCTTTAAGTCACAATTTTTATTGATATAACTATATGAAATTATCCATTAAATGTCCTAGAGAATTTTAAATTTCTCACTTTGGGAATTAAGGCTCTAAGATATTAAAAGCAAAGTATATTTATAAATCATGGTAATTCACATATAAATAATAGTTTGTTCTGAATACAGCCATGTGATAAATTTCAAAACTTTGTTATGCTGGCAGATTTTTCATGATGCTTTCTTGTATAAGCATAAATAAATGTAAGTGGAGCTGATTCTTCTGAAATTAAAGTTCTGTGAGTTTTACATAACTTAACGGGGCCAAGTATTTATTTTCTGATTCTAAGATTTGTTTATTCTTCAAAACTGCTTTAAATTAAATGATAATTTGGCATTCATAAAACATGGGCATGCATGAAAACTAGGAAATAATAACAACAACTATAATAATAAATTAGTATTAATTACCTAAAGAATATTGTAACAGAGAAACAAAGCTATGGAAATCACCTATTTAATAAGGAAAAGTGATAGATCTAGATCTAGTCTATTTAGAATGCCAGAGAAATATGCATTAGCATTACTCAATCTAGAAAAGATGGAAATTGCAAAGCAGATAACAATCTATCAGAAAGACAGATGTTAAGAGACCAAAACTGAGATGAGAATGGATGGTTATGGGGGTAAGTTAGCCTCTAAAGACTTACCTTATTAATTAAATTGAATTTCCCTAGCCATATTTATGAAATATTTGAGAATACACTCACCTCAAAGGAGAACTGCAATGTTACATGAAAAGAGTGGGAATCTATAAGACTGAGTAATGAAATAAACTGAAAGTTAATTGAAGAAGTGCTAGCTCACATACTTGTCTCTTGCAGTGGTAGGACTTTAGCATAATATAATGCCTGCCTTGATAATCCAATTTAAGGAAAAACATTCCAAGACAAGCAGACAAGAGAAAGATGGGAAGATCTCCACTTTGAACATCTTAAGTGATTATTGTCTTAATAACAGGAGCAAAAGCCTACCAGAGAGTGGAGAAAATGAATCCACGCACCTTTCTAAATGCTGATAGGACCTCCATGGCAAACCAACCTAGGTTCTACATTGTATCTCTTTTAAGAAGTTGTTCTGTATGTGGTTTTAGGTTGTACTTTTCTGATATGAAATGAAGACAAATGGAAAATTCCAGGGACTGTGATCAACTGTTCCTATGCAGTACAAAACTGTTTTTGATATATTATTTCAAAGAAAGTACTTAAATGTAATGTTCTTGAATGAACTTCTCTTCAGGAATTATACAATTATGAAGCAGACTGTAAATTCACATTCAAAGTTTTTTTGAACATGGTTTGTATAATCTGTAGTATTGAAAATCTCGAAGTGGTAGATACACATATATGATTGATTTGAATGGAAGTTATTTAATTTGATCTATAATCAACCCATATCTTAGATGACTGTATTTCTTTAATGCCTTCTCACTGCACATCTGGCTCTAAGATAGTGCGTTTAAATTCAGATATTGTTTTCATGAGTCCTGCTCCTATTTTAAGGCCTTTGTTTATTTATTTCCTTGTACAATATTATTGTGCTGAATAGTTGTTTTTTACTTGAAGGTGTTGTTTCCTACGGGCGATGAAGCTACTATTTCCTTCTTCAGCTTGCTTGGATGACTGATACTTTATTACATAGATTCTCACAGGCATGTGATTTATATGCTAGGATGCACAATTTTCCCTTCTGAGGGTGAGAAAAACTGATGGCAACCAGCAGGGTTTACTTTGTTCCTCATCAGCCATCCTGTTAACAATTTGATCTATATAACCACATCTAACTGCATCCGCTATGATTGTGACCAATGTCAGCTATCGGGATTTCATCATCATGTCACACCAGCATAAAAATATAGTTAATTTGGGAGATGCAAGATAAGTTGTCCTGTTGCAGTATGAATGTTAAAGCATGTATTGCATGTCTTTTTGAAAGACAGAGGGAAACTCAATACATTCAAAGTGATTCTAAGTATGTTTTGAAGTCAACCTGGCTGAAATGATAGTGAAAGCCTGATTGTGTACGTTGGTCCATAACAATAACTGCGCTGTAAATAAAGATGTAGCAATGAGAACTAGGGCATATAGAAAGGAAAGAAACACTGATAGCCACTTTCTATCATAGCATTCAGTATATGTTCTTCACTTCTGAAAAAGTTTTCTTAGACTAGAATGGAGTATGGTTTCATATGAGGCAAAACTATAACGTGAGTAAAATTAACTAATGAGGAATATCAGAAAACATAAAGTGAATGAATACTTTGTTTTAAGTTTGGCAGCAAAGAGATAGATTAAAAATATGCCTTTATTTTCTTTGTGGACACAGTTTTAATATGCGTTACTAGGGGGGCCCTAGAAAACCCAAATCTGTTTCTTCAAGCACAACAAAATATTTAAACTTATTTGTGCAAATAAAAAAAACACAACTATTTGTGCAAAGGAAAGGAACAAAAAGTGAAAAGAAGATCACTTGCCAAATATTAGTTCTCTAAAATGTGAATGAGTGGAAATCTACATGCTATATCCTTATTGTAGCAATAAAAAATACTGGAGAAAAATAGTCCCTCCCCTAGCATTAAGAGTAAGAGTCTTAAATTCAGTTTAATAATAAAATGGCAATCTGTGACATACTGTAGGAAATAATGGCATCAGTATTTTCATCAGAGGAGAGGTATTACCATGTCGAAATATGATTTTCTGTCCTACAGGAGGCTGCTTAGTGATGCGCCAACCAGATGCTGACAGGTCATGTAACCCACCATGCAGCCAACCCCACGCTTACTGCAGTGAGGTATGTGCTAATGCATCAGAGCACTAAACAACCCCATGAGGGCTTTCCCACACATCTCTGCATTTTAAAGATTGTGCCAATAAATGTATTTTCAGAGATTTTTTTATCACTGTTTTGATAAAATCAACCTTAGACTATTCTCTACTTCTCAGTTAAGTGTTGAATAATCTCTGTTCATTTGCTATACTTCATAAAAATATATGAAGAGGTACTCTCCAGGCTAGCACTCCTCAAAACAATCTTCTCTTCTAGTCATCCTTGTTGTTATGCTTTATAGCCCACAGAAAACTTTTCTTCTACACAGTGTAAAACACTTGTTCCCTACAGACTAGAACATGCAGTTGCGAAGATGGATACACTGAAGTTATGTCCTCTGATGGCACACTTGAACAGTGCACTCTCATCCCAGTGGTGGTGATTCCCACCATGGAGGACAAAAAGGGAGATGTGAAAACCAGTCGAGCTGTGAACCCCACCCAGCCCTCCACTAACCAGTCAGGACGAGGAAGGACCTGGTTTCTACAGCCTTTTGGTCCAGGTGAAGTCATGCAATGAGCAGTTCATTATGCTAACTACTTCTTGCAGGGCCTGGCATTCACACATTTGTGATGACAGGGAAAAAAAAATCCTTAAGTGCTTATTTAAGAAGATAAACACCTGACTGAAAGCAGAGAAAGGGACAATAGTAAACTGCTGCCATTTTCTGCTGCATATCTAATGGCATTTTGCATTCCAAAAGGCTTCTTTTAATTCATGATACTTGTTAAAATTCACAGAAGCTATTCAAAATGTGACTTCAGAAGGGCATTAATAGCAAAGGTGCAAGCCAGGATGTTAGATTATGCCACCATAATTGATAATGCTACTGAGAAAGGTGTGAACAGGTGGCACAGAGATCTGTAAAGGATAAGTATTGCTTGAAGTTTACAGCCATGGCATGAATCATGGAGAAACAATCAGTATAGATATGGCATCTTTTTCTTTCATATCTAAACTACTTCATGTTAGGCAAGAGCTAACAATAATATTTAGCATAAACATGCTTTAAATCACTAGGAAATGTTTGACCATGTTCCTTAGAGCAAAACAAGCACTCAAGTTGTAAGAAATATGCTCAGAGTTATGCCATTAAAAATATTTCATAAAGTCTATCGTGTAATCAGATTTTCTGATACTATCACTGATACAAATAAAAGTTTCAGTGACAAAATCCTTTCAAAGAAAGAGATTTTATTCTTGTCAAAAATGTCAATTATATAGAGAACAATTAACTATTTTCTTGTCTTTTAATCACATAGAGCTAAATATTTTTACACGCTTGTGTCTTAGTGTTTATTTCTAAGGTTTCCATGAAAGTTTTAAATCTGAAGATTGAAAGCAGTATCTTTACTTGCATAAAAACTAAAACAATGCAAATTGAGAACAGCAGTACTTACAGTAAACAGATTAAATCAGATTTGGGTTATAAATACTTTAGTTAGATCCAATTAATCCTAGTAGTATTGACTGTTATTTGTACTTTGATTCTATACATGATACTTCCAAGAGAATGGTCTTTACTCCAATTAGTTATTTCTTTAATCCACAATAAAAATAATTTTAAAAAAGAAATTAAGATTTCCTGGTCCTCTTTAAAAACAAAACAAAAAAAAAAAAAACCCACAACATTTTAACAAATATGCTGTTTTTAATTCACTCTAATTCCACATTAAAATGCCGTAGGGTGTGTTGTAGCAGTCACAGTGCTGACGATAAGCAGGTACCAGGTAGTTGCGTTGAACTTTATAGAACACAGATGCTCATGTGAGTTCAGACATATTTTTTGGAACAAGAAATAGTTGAGAGATTTCATGAAACCTCATGAATGTTCCAGTAATTCCTGGTTTGACTAAATAAGGCAGTTCAGTTCAGATAAAAACAATGATACTCAATTGAATTAATACTTGATTTATGATTGATTGTTTTCATTCCATGATTAGCTAACATCTAGAAAGGTTTGATTTACTCTGCTATAATCATTTCTTTCAATACAGTTTCCAAGCCTAGGTGTAAAGTAATTCTTCAACAATCTTCAACAGACTATACTACAGTTCCAGAAAGGAAAGTTTTTATCCTCACAGCTGTCTTTGCTGATTTATCTTGCCAAATAGATGCCATTACCTCATACACAAGAAATAATCTGTCCAAGGGAATTCAGAGTGCTTGTATGAGATGTAATGTCCATGTTTTCATAATATAAATAACCTCATTAACGCAGTTCCCCATTCTGACAAAAAATACATAAATCCATACACAAGATAATGCCTGTCTTTTCTTCAAGGAGATAATATTATTTTAAAACAAGCATACCCATAACAACCCCAAACCTGTTACATTTATCAGTGGAAATAAACCAAAGGAAGAAAATTATCTGTATATTAATAACGAAATCTGAATTCTTCTCATTCCTGCTATCATATCTTTGGATATGTTCAATTTACCTACAACTGACCAATTATTTCCCTTATATTGGTTACTATCAGTTATAATGTCATTATGTACATTAATTTAGTGAAGCAAAAAGTTTTTATATTAATGTTATTCAAGTTGTTCATGACTATAACACTTTGCAGAAAGAGTAAAATTAACTGCATACCAATAGCAATGGTTACTCTGAATTAGAACAAATTCAGCATGCTTTTTGTTCTTATCAGAAGTTGGAAAAACATCAGCTGCATTGGTTATGCCTTATGCCTCTACAAAAGCATCAGAAAGCAATACGTATTTTGTCAGAAAAAGATCAGATATGTTTACTTACCATAATATTGAAAATATATGCAAGGCTTCATGAAAGAACAATTTTGCCACTCATAAATGAAATAATTCAGCTTTTCAATGGAATTTTCTTTGACAAGGCAGTAGGCCCCCTGTAAAAGAATGTTTTCAACAAGCAGTTTAGAAATGTGTCAACTGAGTCATAAAAAAAATAGCAAATCCAACAGCATTCACTGACCTTATGTTGCAACGTACTCATTTAGGGATCAGAGCAAAACCCCCAAAAGTCACATCACTCTTCCTTGGTTTTGCTAGGGTAAGCAAGTGTGTCCAGAATTGAGACAAAAAAGGAGAGTGGGATGTATCCATCAGACTGCAGGGATATCGCATCCAAAATATGAACTGCACAGGCTGGACATAAGTACAGGTCTTATTAGCAACAGGCTATTGCTCTATCCCTGAGCATGAGTTGTTGGGTTTTTTTGGTGGTTTTTTTTTTTTTGGTTTATTCTGTGAGAAGTGGTTTTTCTAACAACAAAACTTGTGTATGATATTAGATGAAATTAAAATGTATTAACTACTTTTTGCAGTAGTTAAAGTTACGTATCTGTATCTAAAGTTCTAATGAGGTAAAACATGTTAAATTTATTTAAAAATGGAAAATTAAATAGCAATGAGAATGAAAATACTAGATTGAATTCCCAGAGGTAGACTAGAAAGTGATTCTGCCTTTCTATCCTGCTGATGGGGTTTCCCCTTAGCAATGGGCCTAGGGTCTGAGCACCCTGGGGCTCTAACTTGCTGCCATGCTGTTTTTGTCCTGTGTCTCAGCATCATTCAGACTACTGGACTTTAGCTGAAAAGCAGAACAAAAGAGCACAGAGGAGCTATCACTCAGTTGTTTAACAGTATTTTCTCTTATTAAGCTGTAATTGCTTGTGAATACATTTATTTTGGATTATAAGAGTATTTCTATACCATATCAGAACTAATAATTCAGCAAGACTAACTGAAACACTACTGACTAACATTCGTTCCTTTTAGATGGGAGGCTGAAGACCTGGGTTTATGGTGTAGCTGCTGGTGCATTTGTTTTACTCATCTTTATTGTTTCTATGATCTATCTAGCCTGGTGAGTTTTTTAATTATTTACCAACAAGCAGTCCCTTGCAGACTGTAATAATGCAAGCATTTATATTTGCAGCTTTAGGAGCTGCAAATACTTCTTCTATAAACTGTAATGTTTAAATTTCTATGTACTTTCATCCAAGCTGAGTTTCATGGGCTCCATTTGTAGCCCCGATGATAGATAAACTGATAGACTGTCTTGAGATCAGGAGAACTTATTGCAAATATGGCATATCTTAGTGGATAGTTTATTTTCACTTATCTCTGTTGAGAATAACTGTACTCTGTCCATGGTGATTTCATTGCAGCTATATCACAAAACGCAAAGAGATGTATCAAAAAGGAAACTTAATTGTCAGGCAAGTCTAATTTGATATTTGGTGGGATATAGAGAAATACAACTAAAATAAGGCTAGAGGTTTTCTCATGTGTTTTCATAAATGATACATTTGAAAATATTACTGCATGAAAAAAGAGAAGATTTTTGCAAAAGCAAGTAATTTTTGAGAATGTTCTCCCTGAAATTAATTGGATTCTGCTTGGAATTTCTGATCCAGAGGATTGTGAAGGTAGAAGATGAGGGAAGTATGGTCTTAGTCATCAAGATCTTGGCTGTACTGCATAAGTTAACATTTGGGTGGCTTCTGGATTTATTTTTTAGTAAACTTTCTCCAAAATCTCACTTATGTGTAGGTAAGAAAGAAAATATTTTCTGAAAGAAAGAAAATCCGTAAGCTTTTAAATTCACTGCAAATTCTTTAGATTGTGGCCACTACTTGTAACAACTGTTTTGGGAACAAAGATTTTGGTTTGGGAAGGCTGATTGACATATCCTATAAATATCCAGTAAAAGTTTATTGGACAACAGAATGCAGTGGCTGATTTTTATAAATGCTTATAATATACTCTAAAAGAAGGCAAGAACTAAGGCTCATATATTTTAATTAAAGATAAAATACATAAACATACATTTTTATTTGGCTTAAACATTTTTAAAACTATAGCAAATGGATTGGAAATACTGCTGGATTAAAATTTAAGTCAAGTATAGATAGAAAATTTTTATGGCTAGCAACCACATCCATGGTACTTAAGACTGGTTTGATTTTAACATGTGGAATTAACTTTAGTTACTCCAGAAAGTATGAGATAAAGCTAATCACAAGATGGAACATTAAGGTGGAAATCCCCGATATATCAAGAGAAGATTTCAGTCACATAATTTAAAAGAACTGGATTGGTTGCTCCATTGATACACAATCAAATGTTGCACTGTAGCTTATGGGCTTTTCTGAAAAATGACTGATTTTGTATGATTCTGTGCCAAAAATATTATCAAGTCATGTCAGTATCGTAACAGCCTCTTTCTGAACAACTGAACTTTGAATTAGGTTTTGCTTTGGGTTGATAGTGATAATTAATGAACCACATGAAGGTTTTGAGTGTATAGCTTTTACAAATGATCAAATGTGTTGTCTTATTACAAAACAGTCATCTTTCATTTAAGAATGAAATCCGTTGTTGCTGTTATCAGTTTCTTGTTCTATTTACAAATTATCTTACTGTTTCAGCAAAAAGCCAAAGAAGCCCCAGAGAAGGCAGAACAACCGGCTGAAACCTTTAACCTTGGCTTATGATGGAGATGCAGATATGTAAAATATACTCACGGTGACAAATGGAGTCTTAATTATTGGATTGAAATCAGAAGGTATCCAAAGCCACAGGGATTTTATATGGAGTGGATTTGACTGTTTTGACTTTCTTTTTTGTAACTGCACTGTAGATAAAGATGGATGGATTTCATAATGCCTATGGATATTCAAGGCATTACTGCTTTACTTTAGACCATCAACACTGAGAAATCTAGCAGAATCAATTTAATAGACACTACAATGGGAGATATTTGTGGTCTTTCCTCAATCTTACAAGCTATAAGCACCACTTCTGTCTCCAGAATACTGTAACTGATATTGTATTAACAGTTGAAAGCCCCTGCAACATTAACCAAGCATAATCAGTACGCATGAAGAGTTTGTACCAAGAGTTTGTATGACTCTTTTCAAGCAGAGTGCATATACTCAGTTGAAGAATATGTATTACTCTATCAGATTATATACTTGTTAAAGAGCAATTTAGTGCTTATTACATTAACTTTTAACTGAGATTAACCCATGAGCAAGTTCAACAGTTTGGCAGTTGATGACAACTTGTGTTAACCTGCATTTCAGAGGGCAATGACTCACTTGCAAAATTCTGCCCTGTTATCACTCCAAAATATAAAGGCCTCCTATACACATCCAGAAAGGAGGCATTCTCAGATTCAATATTTTCTAGCGGTTGCTGTCTGGAAAAAGAATACCCACAGTAAATGTTACAATACATTTCTACTTTCTCTAACTCAAACTGTTGCCTGCATCTTTTTGCTACATGTAAGGCAATTTTTTGCACTATATTAGTGCAGCATGATATGCACTTAACTAGTATTGCCATAGTAACCGCCTCTTTTCAGAAAGATGATGATGTATCTTGTGCAAGGAGTGTCAAGTAGACAGGTCTTGAATCCTGAAGAGAGTAGCGTTCGGTTTGGACTGCGACTGGATGGAATCGGCTAACAACATGTACTGTACGCACCGATCCTCGTCACAGTGGCCATTTGTGGTCTATATCATGGCAGTAATACAAGTGTCTAGTTTCTTGCCCCATCTACCTATACAAGTATAGATTGTCCTGCTGGTTTCTAATTGTACTTTGAAGGCTGTTTATGACTAGATTTTTTATATTTGTTAACTTTGTTAGAAAAAAAAGAAAAGAGAAAGAAAAGTGTTTGCCCTCTAATCTTGAGTGATATTGTCTAAAAAGGTATTCTGATTGTTTGTTAGCTAAAAAAAAAAGGTTTTGCTTTTTTCTTTTTTTTTCCTTCTACTAATGAGAGCATTTTCACTGTTGCTGACTGCAATATTCAGAGCCCTTTTTATCTTTTCTAATTAGGATAGATGGACAGACTCTTTTAATTATTCATTTAAACTCTTGAGTGTACTGGCAAGTAAACAATAATTGTTCTGCCATTTTAATTGTCATAACTTTTTAAAGAATTCTGGCAGTATGAAAGCTCACTGTTAACCTCTTCCATACTTATGGCTTTTCAGTGTTACGCTTCTGACATCAAGCTCGTTGGCTTGCCACTGTATCTATACGCATTCATGACCTGAGAAGGGTAATTCTCATAAAATGGCTTCTATGTACAGTCTGAAGCAAACATATAACTGATTGTGCCACTACTAAGCAATACAATTACAAAATGTTATCAGGCAACCTGTCAAAAATAATTGTTCTACAAAGCTCAGTATTAGGTTCTCAGGTCTTTTTTATAACCTAAACCATTTCTGCCTATTCATCATACTATTTACTCAAGAAGCACCCATTTTTGCATGTTGAATAAAATTGCAGCTTTGCAAATTTTGGCCCAGATTCACTGAAATCAGTGACAGCTCTCAGTGACATCAGAGGATGACATCAGTCCTTAAAAATACCTATCTTTATAGGTATTTTAAAACAGTTCTTGGAACCAATGTGCATTTTGTGCAATCCAAGTAAAAATGATCCAACTTTTAGCTATATTAAATTACCAATGTGGAATTACTGCATTAAAAAAAAAAAAAAAAAAAAAAAAATCCTTATTGCCACTGCATAAGTATTCCCCTTAATGGGAATGGTAAGCAGAGAGGAACGACAGTAACAATCTTTTTGTACATGTTTATTTTCTCATTTTATACCTTGATCCACAGCTGGTGAAGTGCCATGGCCCCCTACCTCAGTAGTAGTTCATTCATACATGTATTGCAGAACTAGGGGCTTCGGTCTTGCATTTCTGTGTGAATATCCATAGGAAGGGAGGAAGTGAGGAAGACCACCAAATCTCAATGTATTTAATTAGTCGTAATTAACGGTAATTAAGTCAGAATTCTTGAGTAAGAAGCAAGAAAAACCTAATTGATTTTCCTATCTTATTAAGCATAAAAAAATTAAATGAAAAAGTTATAAAGTTTTGAAGAACAGTAAATATGTGGAAACATGAAGCTTGATCATGATTTTTGTACTTTGAAAAGTCTGATTCTGTGTTACCAAATTGTATTGGACCAATAGGCAATTGAGGGAACAGGGCTTTTTTCAGTGGTAATGCGTCATCTTTATTTAATATACTGGCTGGTCATAGCAGGAGCTGTTGCCTAGTTCTTACCTTGAAGATTTGTATTCCCTAAATGTAAGAAGTTAATAACGTGAAGCTAAAGGTATGCCATCTCCTGTTTCTTACCATAAAGTATTTGTAATTGAAGAAAGGGAGATTGTTTATTTAAGTATGTTTGGCCTTTGCAATCCATGCAAGTATTTTAGTATGTTAATACATGTTTTCTTGCTTCAGTGAATTTTGCTGATGCACATCTGCATCATACTAGTGCTGCATTTAAAATCCAGAGTGCATTTTTTATTTTTATTTTTTACAAAGTGCACAGAAATATGAAGCCAAAATGGCTTCCCTCTTTATCAAGAAAAAAAAAAAAAATTAGTCTATAAGGAGGACTGAAATGTTATGTTAAGCTAAATGTTGCAAAGGTGACTAAGCCCTTTAGCATTGAAACAGAAATAATAAGTGAATTATCAGTATAGAATGAAAAGCAATTTGCTTTAAAAATCAGAGTGGTTCTACAAATCCAGTGCCTAAAGCAGCCACTACTGTAGATTGTTAGATTGTGAAAGTAAAGTGATCAAATAAGCCGTTCAGAAAATAGCAAAGTAGACATTTTCCTGTTGATGTGGTGGTTTGTGTTTTCCTTTTTAAACCTGTAGTTTCTAGATTGCTGTGTCTGCTTTGAGTCCTGGACTAGTTCCTTTTTGAATCTTTGTTGCAACTGCACAAGCTTGTTTATATTTAGTATGAAGCATCCATTTTGAAACTCCCTTTCTCCTGCCAAAATGTAATAAAGTTTGTTTTCCAATATTTTACAATCTGAAGAGACCAATTTAAAAACTCTGTGTATAAATCACTGTAAAATATTCCTTGAATTAAATGGAAATTGTCTTTTAACCTTTATGTAAATTGTGCTCACCCAAAGTTAAGAGTTTATTTTGCCTAACTTAATTTACTTGAATATTTATTTTGTAGAACAAGGAGGCAGCTGTGTCTGAGGAATGTTTACCTTTCTTTATTTTTTTTTTTTTTTTGTTAATGTTAATTTGTAAATTGTGTAATGCATTTTTATTTTTTAAATTATGTATATTTCTTTTTTAAAAAGCACAAAATGTTTACCTTCAACTACTGCAAATTTGTGTATATTGTCACAAAGCTTTATTCAGTTAATACAGATGACATGAAAATGTAACAAGTCTTACGTTTTCATTTGGGTTATTTTTAAATAACTGATGTATTGCTGACAATAAATATAAACACAAAATCATTTCATGTCTTTTTCTAACTGATAAAGTATAGTCTTCTGTGATAGAGCCACAATAAAAACCGGGTCCCTGAAATATGAACACCCTTTAAATAGTCTCTTTTTTTTTTTTTTTTTTTTTTTTTTTTTGTAAGAAATTAGTACACATATTTTTAAATATCATTCTCTTAAAAAATAAAGAAAAATACTTTCTAACATACAGTTAAAACCTGTTCTTGCAGTCTTGTTGACATAAGAGTTTACAATGCATATTTACTTGATCGATAAATATCCAATACATGATTTGTATTTTAAATTTTCTTACCTTATTGCCATTTTTAGGTCTGGAAAAGCAACCTATGTGTGGAGGATGAAGGGTGAATCTAGATTTCACTGAAGACAACTATTCATTTCAGTTAATATGAATTTGTCCCTGTCCCTACAAGAAAAAGAACAGATAACAAAATCACCCTCCCCTCAACTGAACAAACATGTTCAATGCTCTCAATAAATTTGTCACTTATCTCCCAGTGTTGAATAGCCAGTATCAAATTCTATCTTTTTTTTTTTTTTTTTTTCTACAATCAGGATTTTGTGGCTTATTAACTAGGAAAAAAAAAGTGAAATCAGTTTTCTCATAACTGTTCAAATTCTGTCTCTATGTTCTCCAAATTATTTTTGTCATGTAAATTTCTGCAGCATATATTTACATGCCAGTCCAATTTTATTAATTACCTCTCCAGTAATCCTTCACTGTTTACCCTGAACAAGTTTTAACCCAACTTAGAGAGCACACAACTCTGATTTTAGAGGAATTTCAGGATTTTCAGAAGTTCCTCTTGTATACATTATTTTCTCTTGCTGGAATCTACACTAAAATAGAAATGTTAATCTAGTTTTTCCACATGCAATTTAATTGTTGAAGATTTTAGATAATGCAAAGTTGTTCAACCCAGTACAGGCAGAATTTTACAACCAATTTAGAAAGATACTTGGAAGAACAAAAGTAAAATTCTTATTTCAGGTCTGTGGAAGAGAATTACCTGCTGCACTAAGAAAATCATAAATTCTTCATATTCAGTAAAGAAAACTTCTGGGAGAATTTTGGCAATTAGTTGCAAGACTTTAGAGTAGTGGCTTAAATATTTATTTAAAAATATTAGAAGAATATAATTTTCATTATACAAGTATAATGAAAGGAGATGAATCGAGAGCTAAGTCAGGAAACTTAGATAGGCACTGCGCATATTTTAGCCTTCTACTAATATGAAGATCTATGGTAATGATTCTAGGAATTTGTCCTGCTGAAATAGGACTGAGCTGAGGCAAACATTTGGGATCTGTTTGGCATCATTAATAGTAATTTGGTTAAGTAAAATATTATTTCTGCATCTTCTGGCTGTTTGCTTTGACACATCAAAGCTGAAATGAGTATCCAAATAGCAACTAGTGGACAGATGAATGAACAACTTGAATTTTGGGAGCAGGAGGAGAAGGGCTTGTGTTTGCCTTTGTCTTTGCATAACTGTTTATGGTTTAGCAGAGGGAGCATTTGATTTATTTTGCTTTCCTTCATTTGGGCAGTATATCTGGCCATGCAGAGTGTTGTTCTCTGGCGACATGCTGGTGAAGAATCTCCTATATGCCCACAGAAACTTGCGGTTTTCCTGTGTCTCGGTTTGATCTAAAAGGTGAGAGGCATATTGTGAGGCAAATCTTTGGCTATATTTGGCAGATTTCTAGTGTTCTTAGTTTTTGTCCTATTGTACTCTGCTGTCTGGCAACTCTGCACTGGGAGATGGTTTAGTTTCACAAGAGCACTGCGGTCTGTGAGTGGCATGGCATTAACAGTGGTCTACTGGTACCCAAGCATGGCTATACTTCAAGCTTACTCTGTGAGTCTCGTGTGTGAGGCATTTCTGTTATTAATACTCTGAGCTGCCTTGGCAAGTTGATACTGTTAGATGCTGCCTCCTCCTGCTTGGCCCTGCTAGGGATGTTGTGGTTAAGGACCTAAAGGCATCGGAAGTTTCTAGTGCACAACATGCCTAACCATGCAAACCTCTATCACAAAGGCTGGAAGCAAGGCAACTGTATACATTTTTCTTGTACTGTGGAGCTCAGAACAGGACACAGTACTCCAGATATGGCCTCAACAGGGCAGCATAGAAGGGGAAGAATCACCTCTCTTGACCTTCTTTTTAATGCATCTCAGGTCATTCCTATTCTTGCCAAAGTAAATCGGAGCTAGAATTCCTGAAATTGCTTTAATAATTTCACTTGAGATGTACCCTCAGAATAATTTTTTGGCCTCCAAATGGAGTGTGCATTTCTTCCACATTAACAATACAATTTACTTTGGAGCATAAAAGCAAGAACTCAGCAGTGAGTGCTCTTATATCTAAGGACTCTCAATCACTCTGCCTTTTCTTTCTGAGCATAGCTCTCTGTGAGATTCCTGAGCACAGGACTGCTTAGAGGAGATTGCAAGGAGTACATGGCACTTACCCTTTCATGGTCTTGGCAGATGTTTGTCATGGGTCCAGCATGGAGCCTGTGTGCTATGATATTGACGTTTCATTACTTCCTAAAAATCTCAGCTGTCCTGGCTTTTGCTGATGAATGGTGAATGGTTCTGGCATTCATCATTTAACAATAGTTAATGCTTTCCTGCTGGATATTTGAATGTCCATATTTAGTACAGTTTCTTTTCACATATCTTGAAATGGCTCTTGCAGCTGTCCCTGAAGTGGTTTGCCATCTGTGAGTTGCAGTATTTTTCATAATCCTCATCTCAGTAGGGGGTTTTTAACAGTGAAATGTATGGATTTCCTGTTAGAAAAAGTGGGATCTTTTTTTTTTTCTGTGGAAAGTATTTCAGAATGCACAAATGCCAGTGACAGATTTGTCAGTCTGACTGCTTGTCAGCTGTTTTAGTGGTGGTATCCATTACCTTTCCTTAATCATATGGTGACAGTGACCAGTGTTAGAACTGTCTTAGCAAACTTCTCAGATATATTTCCCATTCATACCACAGAAATTACTTACATTAGTTTCAAACTAACCACCTCAGCCATGAAGTTCAAGTTAGATTTATGGCAGCCTTATATTTGCAGTCATGAGTTGTGGGCATATGGGGTAAACACTGACATGTAGTGTGGGTAAGAAAAAAAGCCCTTCACTTTGTCACTGTAATGAAACTAAAATATAGTTATATGATCGTAATCCATGATACTGTTTACTTCTGTTTTCTATAGTCAAAGAAGTAATATTTTAAACTGTTCAGTGTTGAGCCTGTTTAGTTATTATTATGTGTTTATGCATTCACAACTCCATTCACTTCTGGCTACCAACTTTTCAAAAGAGGTAGGCAAGGAAGGAAAGGTGATGGTGTAGCCCTCTATGTTAAGAAAGAATGTGAATGTATGGAAATTAATGATGGTGTTGAGGGTGATGATGATGATAGGGTTGAGAGCTTATGTGTCAGAATAAAATTGAAGGCCAATAAGACTAATATTATAGTGGGAGTCTGCTGCAGGTCACCCATTCAGAATGAAGAGGTGGACAAGACACTTTATAGACAGTTGGGTAAGGTCTCAAGGTCTCTCCCCTCTTGTTCTTGTGGGGGACTTCAACTTCTCAGACATCTGCTGGATTTATAATTCAGCATATAGGGAACAGTCCCAGAAGTTCCTAGAGTGTGTGGAAGATAACTTCCTGACATAGCTGGTGAAGGAGCCAATGAGGGTAAGCAAAATCCTGAAGCTGATGTTTGTTAACAGAGAAGGTCTTGTGGGGAATGTAAAGATTGCAGGATAGTCTAGAGTATAGTGATCATTAGATTTCTCAATCCTTGTTGAACCATGGAGGGGAAGTCAGTAGAACTGCCATGTTGGACTTCCAGAGGACAGACTTTAACCACTTTAGGACCGTGGTTGAGAGAGTCCCTTGGGAGGTAGTTTTGGAGAGAGTGAGAGTCCAGGAAGGCTTTAAGGAAGCCTTTAAGGAAGTTGTTTTAGAGGTACAGGAGCTGACCATCCCCAAGTCACGGAAGACGAGCCAATGAACAAGGAGTCTGGACTGGCTGAACAGTGACCTTTGGCTGGAACTCAAGAACAAAAGGAAAGTTTATGGTCTGGAAGAGTGGGCAAGCTACTTATAATGATTGCAGATACATAGTGAAGCTGTGCAGGGAGAAAATTAGAAAAGCCAAAGCCCAGCTAGAACTGAACTTGGCCACGAAGGTAAAGGACAAAAATAAATATTTTTATAAATACATCAACAGGAAGAGAAGGGCTAGGGAGAATCTCCATTTCTTATTGGATGCTGAGGGCCACTTGGTGACCAAGGATCAGGATAAGGCTGAGGTACTTAATGCCTTCTTTGCCTCAGTCATTAATAGTAAGACTTGTTACTCCCTGGGAACATGGTTCCCTGTGCTGGTAGATAGGGATGGGGAACAGAACAGGCCCTGCATAATCCACAGTGAGATGGTTTTTGCACCTGCTCTGAAAGCTGGATATTCACAAGTCCATGGGGCCAGATGGATTGCACTGTAGATTGCTGAGCTGTAAGAGGTCCAGGAGGCTCCTGGAATCCATTGATGATAATCTTCTGGTCTAGGTATTGGACAGACCAACGAGAGGTGAAGAGTTTCTGGACCTGCTGCTCACCAATGCAGAGAAGATCATTAAAGGAGTTAAGGTTGGAGGCAGCCTGGACTGCAGTGATCACGCCCTGGTCGAGTTTGTGATCTTGAGGGATGTGGGCCTGGTGAAGAGTGGCGTCAGGACCATGAACTTTGGAAGAGTGAACTTTAAGCTGTTCAATGGACTGTTGGCTAATATTCCCTGGGAAGCATTCTTTAAAAACAAAGATGTTGAGCAGAGCTGACTACTCTTCAACGATGCCTTCCTGAGAGCACAAGAACTCTCTGTCCCTCTGAATAAGAAAGCGGGCAGAGGAGGTAGGAAACCGGCATGGCTCGGCAAGGACCTTCTGGGCATGTGAGGGCAAAGAAAGGTGTGTACAAGCTCTGGAAACAAGGGTGTATCACCTGGGAAGAATAGAGGGGTGCCTTCTGGACTTGCAGATGTGGAATCAGGAAAGCCAATGCACAGGCAGAACTGAGCTTGGCGAAGGATATGAAAAACAATAGGAAGACGTTCTACAGGTACATTGGCCAGAAGAGACAGGCCAAAGTGAGTGTACCTCCTTTGGTAAATGTATGAATGAATGAATTCTTTGCTTCGGTCTTCACTGGCAGCCAGAATTCCAGTATTTCTCATGTCCCTGAGCCATGCATCCCTAAACCTTGAGGTGGGGACCAGAGCAGAAATCCCCCCCCAATGTAAGGGCAGAGCAAGTCTGAGACCGCCTCATGAGACTGAATGTGTACAAGTCTATGGGGTTGTATGGCATGCATCCCAAGGTACTGAAGGAGCTGGCTGAGGTGGTTGCTGAGCCACTCTCCGTCATATTTGAAAAGTCGTGGCTGTCAGGTGAGGTCCTGGATGACTGAAGGAAGGGTCACATCACTCCCATTTACAAGAAAGGGAGAAAGAAGGACCCAGGGAACTACAGGCCGGTGAGTCTCACCTCTGTGCCTGGGAAGATCATGGAACAGATCCTCCTGGATGATATGCTTGAACACATGAGGATAGGGCGTGTGATCTGAGACAGCCAGCATGGCTTCACCAGAGGAAGGTCATGCTTGACCAATCTGGTGGCCTTTGTGATGGAGTGACAGCTTTGGTGGACAAGGGAAGGGCAACCGATGTCATTTACCTGGACTTGAGCAAGGCCTTTGACATGGTCCCCCACCACATCCTTATCTCCAAATTGGAGGGATGTGGATTTGGTTGGTGGACCATTTGATGGATAAAAAATTGAAAGGCTTCAGACAGAAGGTGGTCATCAGTGGTTCTTTGTCCGGGTGGAGGCCAGTAACAAGCAACATCCCTCAAGGATCTGTCTTGGGACTGGTGCTCTTCTACATTTTTATCAGTGACATCGATGACGGAATCGAGTACACCCTCAGCAAGTTTGCTGACGACACCGTGTAAGGCTGTCGATGTGGTCTATCTGGACTTCAGTAAAGCCTTTGACACTGTCCCCAACAGCATTCTCGTGGAGAAGCTGGCTACCCAAGGTTTGGATAGGTGTACGCTCTGCCTGGGTGAAACACTGGCTGGATGGCTGGACCCAAAGAGTTGTGGCCAACGGAATTAAATCCAGTTGGCTGCTGGTAATGAGAGGTGTCCCCCAGGGCTCGGTACTGGGGCCACTACAGTTTAACATCTTTATTAATGATCTCTATAAGGGGATTGAGTGTACCCTCAGTAAATTTGCAGATGACACCAAATAGGGAGGGAGTGTTGATCTGCTAGAGAGGAGAAAGGCACTACAGAGGGACCTGGATAGTCTGGATCAATAGGCCAAGGTTAACTGTATGAGTTTCAATAGGGCTAAGTGTCGGGTCCTGCATTTTGGTCACAACAACCCCAGGAAACCCTACAGGCTTGGGGAGGAGTGGCTGGAAAGAAGGGCCCTTTGTGTACAGATGGACAGTCAGCTGAACATGAGCCAGCAGTGTGCCCAGGTGGCCAGTGGCCTCCTGGCTTGTATCAGGAATGAAGGGGTGAGCAGGACTAGGGAAGTAATCCTGCCCCTGTACTTGGCACTGGTGAGGCCTCACCTTGAGTACTGTGTTTAGTTTTGGTCACCTCAGTACAGAAAGGACATTGAGGTGCTAGAGCAGGTTCAAAGAAGGGCAACAAGGCTTGTAAAGGGCTTGAAGAATATGCCCTATGAGGAGAGACTGAAGGAACTTGGACTGTTCAGTCTGGGGAAAAGGAGGCTGAAGGGAGACCTTATTGCTCTCTTCCAGTATCAACAGGTGCTTACAGTGAGAGTGGGGTTGGTCTCTTCTCACTGATGACAGAACAAGAGGAAATGGCCTCAAGTTGTGCCAAAATAAATTTAGGTTGGATATCAGGAAATACTTCTTTACAGAAAGGCTAAGCACTGGAATAGGCTTCCAGGGAGGTGGTTGAGTCACTATCTCTGGATGTGTTTAAAAACCTTTTGGATGTGGTGCTCAGGGACATGATTTAGCAGAGGGTTGTTAGGGTTGTATGGTTAGGTCTTGGTTGGACTCGATGATTTTTAAGGTCTTTTCTAGCCTCAACAATTCTATGATTCTATAAAACTAATATACCACAAAAGGTAAAATACTTTCATCATTTAATCTGATTTGAAACAAGATAAAGTCTAAAACACTCTGGCTACTCACCACTAAAGAACAGTAATTCTGAGTCATAGATTTTCTCTGTTTGAACTGGAGATCTGAACTGTCATCTTCAGGAGGTTGAGGAAGACATGCACCCCTGTCCTTTTCATTGGCTTCTTCCGAAAGTACCAGCTCTTGCAAAAATCATTATCTTCAAACAGGCTTTGAGTAACACTGAGATAATAAGACTAGTTCTTCCCCAAACCATGAAGTACTCATTATTAATACTGTCCCTGTGCGCTACAAAGAACCAATGTCCCATTGTATGGGAACTGCTGAGTCACAGCCTGAACCTCTGATTGATCACCTGAGGTGAGCAATGAGTCAGACATGGGAGCACAGGTGAAGGCAATTCACCTGTGCTGCTGGAAGGGGTGAAGCCTGGCTCCACCTCTCCTAGACCTATTTAGGAGCCGACTACTGGGGGGGGGGAAATAATCTCTTCTGGAGATCTGCTCTGCTAGTGTTTTGTAAGCAAGCCCAGGATGTGGGTAGGTGTCCTATCTATTCTCTTTTTGTTATTATAACTTGCTTTATCTAACTCTCTAGTTTATTTCACAATTATAGTATCTTAATATTCATTGATTATACAACCCATAAAAACATGACTTCTAAGTTGGTCTAAACTTGAGAGAAAATAGTTTCTCTGGCTTAAGAGTACCTGTTATTTTAAGGATTATGTCGCTGCCTTCTCAGTGCTCTGTTTTTTCAGCCTGCAAGTATGAAAAGCTCTGCAGCTTAATTCTAAGAGTGGAAATTTGTGACACAAGGTTTTGCTCAGCAAAGGAAAGAGGAAAAAATAATTAGCTGGCAGTTTTGTGACTGCCTGAAGTTGAATTTAATGAACTGCAGCAAAAGCTCTCTGCAACGTTAGAACAGCAGCTGGAGCTAAGCTTTACATATCTGTCTTAAATGGCCTCCACTTACTAGCTGATGAGCAAAACATTAGTAGCGGTCTTTTGTTCGATTTTACTGAAACATAAAAGGAAGCTCTGCCAGCAAAAACAAGAAGTTACTGGTTGGTCTCCAGCTTGCTCTCCCTTCAATAATAGTGCCAAAGAAGCTCGGGCAAAAGTCTAATTCCTCAAAATTGTAAATGGGCCTTTTCAGAAAGGGAAAATATTACCTACATTACAAATAATTGTGCATCACCCCTGTTAATGCTTTCTCAAAATGAAGTGGTCATTTTCTGTACAAACTTCCGTCTGCCGCCTTACCTTAACGAAATGGCAATGCAATTTTTTTCTCCAGGATATTTCATGGCCTCATTAAAAAGCTGTATTTATATTTAACGGCTTGATATAGCATATAAAGATTTCTGCTATTACTTAAGGTTTTATGTAGCTATAGTAATACTACAGAGATAAGAAAATGATATGTGATTGATGAAAACATTTTATTTCCATTGTTTACAGCTTTTAAGTCTTACATTAGTAGCTATTTACCATGCAAAAGATCTATATTAATGATTTACTAAGTGTATAAAAAACATCTTCAGTAAGACTGATAATTTCTCCAGCAGATTTTCTGTGCTTTAACTGTACACTAAATTGCTATCAAAAAGGGAAAAAATGTTTTTTTTTTTTTTTTTTTTTTTTTTAAAAAAAAGACCTCTAACTCACTGTGTGGACACTTAAATCTTTCCATTCTCACTGCTTTTCAAAGGAAGCAACTTCAATTCACCACACAGTCCCTAGGATCAGCAGAGGGAATTTGCTCAGTCTAAATTCAGTTGCTTAGTGAAAGCTTTGCACAGACCATTGCGTTTCTTCATATTTCTTTGGCCCTTCTAAAAAATAAAAGCCAACAACAACAACAACAAAACAATTTTCTCCTGTTGTCTTGCTGCCAATGCAATGCAGCCTAGCTTGTAAGCTAGGCCCTCAGACATGTGTCCATACCCACGTTTCTAACTCTCAGGTCCTGGACCAGTCTTTTGACCCAGCTGAACCACTCATTAAGAAAAGCATTAGCAGAGGAGCATAAGTTGAATCAGCAGGAACAGAATCATATGTTTAAAGTTAATTGTTTTTAATTGTCTTTCTTTTTGTAATAGAGCTACAATTTTACATAGATAGAAGTAAAAAGTTTTATGACTCTACCATGATAATGTAGTAGACAGAAAGACAGGCCTGGTAGAATAGCACAGCCTCTGAGTGGTGAGGACAGGATGCAGATGCAATGGTTTATGAGTGGGGAATGCTGAAATAAAGGGGCACAGGGTTGGCATTGGAAGCCTCACGACTGTAAGAAACTCACTTATGAGCAGTTAAAGAAATGGAGACCTGGAGCTGAACAGAATTGGTTTTAAGGGTAAAACAGAGAACGAATAAGTAATAATTTGTGTAAAAGACACTATATAAAAAATTAAGGTGTAATAAGCAAAGGCACGAAAGTATGTTGGCAGGCATAAAATTGACCTTGAGGTAAGCCTACAGTGAAATAAAGAAGCTATCAACATGAACATCATATCCTTCATAACAAATGGCTCCAGATGCTGATCGTTGGTCTAATATAAATAATTATAAACTCCCCATTACCACCCCCCCTTCTCCCTTCCACTCCTATTGACACCAGTGTGAAACCACCAAGCTCAGCAATGAAGAAATGGGCATAACGTTAGAGAAGGGAGCAGGAGTCACTGTATAACATTCTTAAATGTTTAAATCTGGAGTGCTAAGAGTCAAGCTGCTTCAAATTCAGTTGTACTAACAATAAGATTTTGGCTTTACTTAGTTAAAAGGTGTGAATCTTCTTTTCCCACATGGAAGTTTTGAGTGCAACTCAGCTGCAGCAGCAAATAGATTTCTCAGGCAGAAGGATGAGAGAAAAGAATATGTAAAGTCTTCAAACATTTTTAAGTTAATATACATCAATATGCTTTCTTGGCATATCAAATTTAAATAAGAAACAGAAAAGAATGAGAAACAGAGAAGAATCTGTCTTCAAGTCATTAAAGAAAAGTGTAAAAGGAAAGCAAGGTTACCTGAGGGACACATCTTCCTATTTTTAATGGAAAAATTCAAGATGGTTTAATTTGGAATAGAAGCAAAAATTTAGAAATGACTAAATCTGGGCTATGTGTAAGAAACATGATGACAGAAAAAGTAGAATAAAAAGTTGATAAGGTTGAAATGTGATGTTGGAAATACTTGGAGAATGTGCATTGCCGTTAGCAAGGCTTTTATTTGTTTTGAGATAGCAGATGATGTGTGTTTCCCTCCAATTTATTGGAGGGAGAGGAAGTTCTTTGATATATGCATACCTGGTGTGAGGTTAAGAAACAACAGATCAAATATTGGTCCCAACCAGTTTATTACAAAACTTGATCAGAGAGATGGGGAGGGGGGAGGACAGACACTATTACAAATTAGGGTAATGGGGAAGGGAAAAAGGATGATAGGAGTGAAGCAAGGAGCCTTTATAGGAAGCAAGAGGGAGGTCACCACCATGGATCCAGCATGGTTCCTAGTTCAGTCATTGATCTTGAGTAGTGGTGGGTCATCGGGCATTGTTGTTCCATTGATGACAACAGTGACCATGGTGACAACGGTGATGATTTTCAATGGCAGTACAAACTTATAAGTCCAAAGTGGTTGAGTCAGTTCTTCTTGGAGTGACAGTTTCTGGCTTCTGGATCTCAGTAAGAACTCCTTTTGTTCCCATCTCCCTGGTCTTGCCAGCATATAAGAGGGAGTATGGAAGTGCCAAATTGTATCTTGCCTTCACAGGATACAATGGTATCGTCCCCTGATCTCGCACGAAAGAAACAAAAAGAAACACCTGAGCAGATTTGGGAAAGAAACCTATGGGCTAGTTATGAACAACTGGCACAAAAAGTGCCTTGGAGTGAACAAAGGAGTCACTGAGAGTCACTGTAATACTGCAAGATAGCAGTGGGGACAAAAACAAGAAAAAATGTCATAAAGCAGTGAGCCACAGCATGATCTGATATGATAAAAGCCATAAAGCACGTGCTGTGAAACTTTCCTAAGAGCAAAGTAGAATTATTTCAAAATAACTTACAATTGCAATGGTAAATAGTCAAACAGAGCCTTGAAGTACAGAACCAAAGAACTGGTGAAGATAAGGACATAAGCAAGGAATGACTTAGTAGTGATATAGAACCTCTTCTTACTGAATAGCTAAAAAGTGAGAAATTTGAAACAGCTGTTTGAAGAGCAACTAAAAATGCTAGTTTTTATGACATCCAAAACGATTGCTCATGCATTCAGTCAAGCCACGTGTTCTGTGCAGGACTTCCTGGGCGAGCAGCTGTATGTCCGCCTCTGTCTCTAGCAGATACAAGTGACTTTTTTTCTTCCATGGAGACCAACTTGCTTTTGGAATTGTCATCTCCTAGCATCCACTGCTTTCTAATGGTTCCAGCGTGCATGAGTATGAACCAAGATATGCTACAGAGGACACCTTTGCTGTATGTTTATAAAAGATGAGAAGCAGCAGCTTCTGCCTTTGCCTTTCTCATAGTGTGGTTTTTTCCTTGGGTAGCTTAGCATGCAGATGAAATGTGCCTGCCCACCAGCAATGTGCTGGAAAGAATCTTCTGCACTGAAGACAGCTGAACAGCAGCTGATCCTTTTAAAAGAAGGATCTGAAGGAATGAGAAATTAGAACAGAACTAAATTCCAGCACATTCAAATATTCAGTCTATGTTGAGAATGAGGCAAGCAAAAACACGCAACAGAAAAGCATGAAAACAAAAAAAGACATTGATATATGGGTGAGACATACAGCCCTTAAAAAACACCAGAACAAGGAAGCTTCTGTATAAATATTTTTTATTTCTAAGACTAAAGCAGGTTCTTTCCAGGAAAGTAGTGTGTCATCTTGGTGAATCATTCACAATAAAATGCCTGTAGCAGAGGAACATGGCCTGAGACAGGCAGTGCTGCTAGCTAGGAAAAGCACTGAAGCCTCCATTGTTAGGCAGTGCTACACTGTTGAGAAAGATGTGCAAAATTTACCATTATAAAAGCATTTTTCAGTTACTTCTATCCTTCTTTTTTTTCCATTTATCCCTTGGAAACTTCTTAAAACATTGGAAGATGAATTCCTGAAGGATTTCTTTGGCATGGCATATAAAGAAAGCAACAGAAGGTTAAGAGAATTATGGATAAGAAGGAAGATAAATCTGGGGGGGTGAGGATAAAAATTGAGAAGCAGAAATAGAGAAGAGAGTTGTAATAATCAATTATCGATATCATTTACTGCATAACTCTAGACAGTTTTATATCTAAGCAATTGCCAGATTCTCAAATGACTAAATAGGTCAATTTCTATCACATGCCTTTCTTCTAATGAAAGTATCATTCTTCAGTATATAAGACAGACCTAAAACATAGTGAAAGTAGAAGCTGATGATGTTATTACATCAGCTGTAGATTTTTAAGTGTTGAAATGAAAAAGGATTGAAAAATAACTACTTTCCACCACTGAGATTCCTTTGTACAACATTTGCTTCCTGTGAGATAAATGCTATCCAAGTTGGCATCACCACATCAGTATATCAAATTAAACTGACTTTTTAAATGAGCTTCTAATTTGTTGGCTGAAAGAAGAAAGGAAAATGGCATGATCTGCCACATAATATTTCCCTTGTTGCCAGTCTACATCCAAGCAATTTTACCTCATGGCATATACTGCCATGTTACGATGACTTAATAGTAGCTTATCTGAATTAGCTCAATTTTCCTGGCATTGTTTAGACTATAATTAGAGTGGGCTATTTCACGCATTGTACACTGGTTTTATAACAAACATATGTGAGACTTCTGGAATGGAAAATCTGACGCATTAGTAAGTAAGCTAACAAATTCAGCCAACATGTTGTTAGTTTTCCAGTCTTGGCCTTTATCTTGATCTAAGAGGACAACGTAAATTTTCCTGGAGACTTCAGAAGAAGAATGTGTAGCCACAGCAGAATGACATGCTATAATGCAAAGGCCTGGGCTGGAGCAAGTGAGGATCCCAAATGCAGCAGCCATAGACACAAATCAAAGGAAAAAAATCTGCTTACCCTTAGAAGGTCTCAGGTAAACAGGTATCTCCAGTGAGATACCATTGCTTCCACTGCCAACTCTTTAAATTTTGGTCGATGCTCAGCTGAACATGAGCTGACAGTGTGCCAAGGTAGCCAAGAAAGCCAGTGCCATTCTGGTCTGCATTAGAAATAATGTGACCAGCAGGAACAGGGAGGTAATCATCCCCCTGTACACAGTTCTGGTGAGGCCACAGCTCGAGTACTGTGTTCAGTTTTGGGTCCCTCACTACAAGAAAGACATTGAGGCCCTGGAATGTGCCCAGAAAAGGGGCAACAAAACTGATGAGGTGTTCTGGAGCACAAGTCTCATGAGGAGCAGCTGAAGGAGCTGAGATTGTTTAGTCTGCAGAAGAGGAGGCTCAGGGGAGACCTCATTGCACTCTACAATTTCCTGAAGTGAGGTTGTGACGAGGAGGGGTTTGGCCGCTTCTCCCAGGCAACAAACAGGACCCAAGGAAATGGCCACAAGTTGTGCCAGGGGGGATTTAGATTAGACGTAAGGAAAAACTTTTTCTCTCTCAGAGTGGTCAGGCACTGGAATGGCCTGTTCAGGGAGGTAGTGGAGTCACTGTCCCTGGTGGTGTTCAAAGAGTGTCTGGATGAAGTGCTACGAGATATGGTTTAGTATCTTAGTGGTAGTAATGGTGATAGCAGGATGATTGGACTAGATGACCTTGTAGGTCCTTTCCAACCTTGTGATTCTATGATTCTATGAAATGAGGTCTGGGAGGGGATGGGTCCTGGCTCCATCCATTCTGATCACTCATGTGCATACAGTGCATCTGAGCTCCCCTGAGGTGGCCCTGTCTTCCCACCAGGTGCCAAATCATTGGTTCAAGCCATGACTTAGCTCTTCTGCTACAGACACCATGGCAAGAAAACAATCGTATGTCATGATCTTTCAATAGCAACTACTCAGAAGCCTATTTCCGTTTCTTCTGTTATTTACTTTAATGCTGCAAGGTAAGATGCTAAATTTCTAGTTTGGTTTCACCCTCAGACCACCTGTAATAAAGTCCTCTCTAACACTCCAAATTCTCATGTGTTTTTCTCTCAGGAAAAGTAAACAGTAAATTGAGGCAAAATGAAGTTGCAGAATAGATCCACACAACTTGGTTTCTCAGACCAATTTCTCTATGGTCTGGTGAGCAGAGGACAATGACATTGTGGTTGGGCACCAAAATCCAAGTCCAGGTGTACAATGAAAAGAAGTACATCAGAGCAAACTTACAGAGCATAAAGCTACAGCCAAAACACAGGAACAATTTATAAGTTATCATATAGTCAGGAAAAAAGTAAAAACGTTCTTGAAAGCTCAAAGGATGAAATAGATGTCAGCCTCAGTGAATTAAGGATGAACAAAACTCACAATTTAGCCTGACTCCCTCTAAGCTAGAAAATAAGACATGTAACCACAGGAACTTTACAAACCCTTCTAGCATAAAACTCAGTAACTGTTGCAGATTATTTCTTATTCATTAAAAAAAAAAAAAAAAAAAAGTAATGAATGAGAATGCCTGCTTACATGGCAAAACATCAGAATTTGCTAAAGCAATACAAGGCTAGGAAGACACTAAGTGACTCAGGAAACAAGATGACAGATGACATGAGAAGAGAAACAACTGACAACCAAATTTTTTACTATCTCTTTTTCATCTTACAGCATGCACTAGAAATTGCAGTTCCAATGAGCATTGTGCTCTGAAGATGCAACAGCTTTATGAGATCCTGAAGCAACAGTGTGAAAAGCCAATTGGGCTGAAAGCCTGACCGAAAAAACTCTCAAGACTGTATGTTTTTCTTGTGCAACACTAGTGATTGCCAGAAAAGAAACAGTGCGAAGTAGCAAGAGCAAGAACAGACTGGTGCAAAATCTACAGCTATCTCCCCCCAGAGGCAATGGCAGAGACTTTCAGATTCATCATCGGTGATTGCAATACGGAATCTGCAGAGAATACTGTGGTATCTTGATAACTGCTTAATTTAGACAGGAATTTTACGAAGCATTTATTCCAATTACAAGGGAAGAAATAGTCATTAAAAAAAATCAAGGCCATAGAGGATCTTCTTTGCCTGATTTTATAATAAAATTGTAATTTTAAAAATAATTTTTCTACAGAATGCACCACTCTTGACTATAAAAATCATATAATGTAAATATCCTTGCTCTCTTGTTCATTCTTGTGAACAAGGTACCCTGTCCCGTGTACAACAGGGATTCACACTCCACCTTGTAAGAGCAGGCAGAGGTCGTGCACTGACTGTCAAGGACCTTGAGGCAGCCAGGATTTCCCCACAGAACACCTAGATGTGCATGGAGGCACAGCACAGCCTTTACAGGGCAGTGTCTGGGCCCTGAGGGCGTTTTTTAATGGAGATAATGGAGAAAAAAGCAGCACTCTGAATACAAAATGTGCCATGTTCTCAGTCCTAGAGAAGATACCCTAGTCATGGTTTGTCAGCAGCTCAAAAAGACCCACAAGTCCCCAGAGAGTGCACTAGTGACTCAGGCACTCTCAGAAATGCAGGTGCTTTTCCAGATGTCATTGTAGTACTTACAAGTCTGCAAAATATTCCATAGCGAGAATAGTGAATGTTCTCCTAGACTTCATATGTACATTCCATAGGACTGATTAACCTTTTGACAGTTGCATATTTAGACTTCGATGTGCTTTTTCAAATATATAATGTATGGAATTTCTCAATATCCTTTTATGCAATTCAGTAAATCCCACTACCCAGGCCTTTTTTACTGCTGTGAAGGCAATAAGCCCAGTTATTAAAATCCTGTTGTGTGGACTATCTATGTTCTTGCCCTATAAAAAGAACAAAGACTCAACAGTTTCAAACATTTTTCCTTTCTCCATTAGAGCCCCCTGTAGTTTGAGGTAAAAGCAATTTAATAAAGCTTCCTTCTGATGTTTTCAGCTCAATAAAAAAAAAAAAAAAAAAAAAAAAAAAAAAAAAAAAAGAAAAAAAAAAAAAGAAAAAAAAAAAAGAAGAAAGGAGAAACTTCAGAAAAGTTTACCAGAACACTAGAACAAATTAAGGGTACATTTTATCTGTCACTTTTCTGATGTATATTAGCCATTTTTACATTTCATCAGGCCAATTATCCAAAAGGGGAAATATCACTGAACAAACTGAACCAGAATGACTTCATCATTTAACAAGAACAGCATCTTCTCAAAAATTACCATCCGACTTTCATTTATTTGAATCAAAGTAGGACATCAAAGACATTAAATTAAGAACAAAGGACCGTAATTAATGAAGTAATGGTCCAAGAAAACTGATCAATCAAGCAGAGGTGCAAATGAAAGCAATGAGACGCTAGCAGAGCTTTTAGTATAAACATCAGGCTTTATGCATCTAACATGAATTGTAGAAAACTTTATAGAGTTTTCCAAGTGCTAATTATAGCAATTATTTTGTTGCTGAAAATTTTACATATCATTTAGAACTGATCTGATCTATATTTTAGGGTACTGGAACCATCATTGTGTTCTAATGTCTTGGTACAAGGCCATGGAGGAAGAAGAAAGTGTTTCATCAATTCATATCACTTCATCAAGTGTTTCAATATTTCTACATATGTAAATTGGTTTTAGTCTGTGTATGTCCAACATCTTTTTCTATGGGACTAGCTTTGGAGACTATACTAATAATAAAATTAATAAATAGCTATATGAGCAAATGCAAACAATACCACCAGGTGTCAGAGCTAGTGAGTTGGTCTCAGGGACCCAAGACACATTCCCAAGCACAAAACATTGGAAAAGTGTTGAGATATAGAGTCACAGAATCATAGAATCATAGAATGGCCTGGGTTGAAAAGAACAATAATGATGGTTTCAACCCCCCTGCTGTGTGCAGGGTTGCCAGTAACTAGACCGGGCTGCCCAGAGCCATATCCAGCCTGGCCTTGAATGCCTCCAGGGATGGGGCATCCACAACCTCCTTAATAATAACACATTTTCAAAGGTGCTTGTTTTCCCTTTGAACACTTAATAGTAATAATAGCCACATTTTCATACTTACAGTAAAAGGAAGCAGTGTTTAGGCATGGCATCCAGTGGCAGTCTTGACTCTGCCTAGCTTTTTTATAGGCCTGAAAAATAGTCATGTCCACAGGACAAGCTGCTGGTCATTTGCTGAAACGGGAGGAAGATTATTTTTCATTTTTAAACTTCATGTTACCAGTGAGGAGCTCTGCCTGCATTTACAGGCACCTTTCTCTTATCTCACAAATCAAATAATCCCTCAGAAATAAAACCACAATCACTTCCAAGCAAAATAACATCTCTTTTTACTGCCAGTATTAATCGCTGTACAATTCAGAGTGAAAAGCCACAGTGATTAAACTGGGATTATTTGGAAGCTATGTACAGGATTAAAGTTAAGACCAAGGAGTGACCTCCCTTGGAGCAAGGTGAGGTGGGAACCTCACTGTTGTGCCTGGGCAGAAAACAGCAGCCTTTTGCTGGAGGTTAGATCTAGGAAGGTTCACAGTGGGTTCACAAAAGAGAAAGACATGAGACAATAACTTTGACACCCTCTTTAAAAACATATGCTCCTACCGTATATGAACTCTACAGATACTAACTTTATTTCCAGAGTTTTGTTACCCTTTCTTTATGCCAGCATAACCTGCAAAGAACGTCAGCTATTTCCGGTTCTTTCCTCAGTAACGGGTTTGAGCCCTCCCACAGTGGATGTGTGAATAATGAACAGAACACACATTCGGATGGAAACTACAGAGCTGACGAGTCTGTCCTGACCCCCTTTCATCCTTCATCCTGTTGCCCATGTTATTCCTGCATTATATTTCTCTAGAGAGGGCACAGGAATTAAATTATGTCTCTGCTTTTGCTAGATTACAAAGCCATTTTTGAACAACAGAATACTCTCCAATCTCCCCAGCAAATTACAGTAAGCATCTGCTAAAATGAATTTTGCCAAGCTAGTCAGGCCATCACAGCACTGACACTGAACTATATGTTGGGCTTAGCTAGGAAGAAAGAAGAGTATTGGGCAGTAATAAAGAGATGGAGTTCAGACTCTGAGATGTGTAGGCTATAGTACTTTGAGAAGGAACAAACATGAAAAAAACAGGAACTTAAATAAACACACACACAAAAAAAATACTACACGTTGTTTGCATGTCTGAATGTTGTCAAGCTTCATCCCACCCACCGTCTCTATGCCACAATGAAAAGAGCCTGCAAGCATGTCGATAGCTGCTGCCTGCACAGCAACAGCCGGCGGGCGGCAGTAGCGGCATTGTGCCGCGACGTGGCGCTGCTGCCCCGCCACTGCCTCAGTGCAGCGCGTCACAGTCACCCCGCCGCCTCCGTGCTTCTGCCGCTGTAGCGGCTGTAGCTATCGCCACTGACACCACCCCAGCCCTTCTGCTCCCCTGTTGCCGATTCAGCAACGCCTAGAGACGTTGCTTGTAACTCACCAGTGTGCACTCATCTCCCTTCTGAAATCAGATCAGCACACGTGGAGAAAGCCTACTTAGCACACAGCAATTTCAAGGGAAGGCTGCAGTAATATACTTCAAAAAACTGGAAGTCTTAAGATGGAAGGAAACAGAATGCAATTTTCTGAAGGAATAGTACAAAGCACAGCACAGGAGGTCACACCACTTAAGAGCAGGAACAATCATATGAACTACTGAGTATTTTCCATAAATAAATGGAAGAAGGGAGTAAGGACCACAAGCATGCTCACCATATCAGTTATCCTGCTGAAATCTCACTCCACATCAGTGCACCGCCCTTTCCTGGCACAAGAAGCATCAGAGTTAAACACACCTCCTTTGTCTTTGTTGCTGTCCGTCCTTATTGCCATACTTCAGCATTTCCAGCTGCACATCTTATATTTCAACGTCACTATGAGTTCTCCAGCTCTTGTTTTCTAGTTATATACTCTCAAATTAAGGGGCAACAAAAACAAAAAAAAAAAAAGTAAGTTTAAAATTAGCGAGCATCTCTCTCCCCATCTGATTCAAGCTTCTGTGGCTTTAAATAGACCTTATTTATTTGCTTATAAACCCAAATTAGTTAGCTGTTCATCCACCCACCCACCCATCCTTTCATCCATCCATCCCATAAGAAGAAAGCACTCCCCATTTGCCACAGACTTCTCAGGTTGAAGAAACGTATTTTTCTGTCCCCAGAATAAATGCAGTCAGTAATTTACTTTCTCATATTGAATTCAGAGGAATTCAATGAAAAACAAAACAAAGCAATACGACAGGGCTTCAAGGAGGGTTTGAGGAGATGGATTATTGAGCCTGGGGAGAAGAAGACTGACAGAGAATCTGAATCTAATTTCAGTACTCCTCTACCCAAAAAAGGGTCCTAAAGAAGATACAGCCAACATTTTCTGGGTTTGTGAAGGACAAAAGTTCAGAAAAGTTCCAGCCTGGTAGCTTTACCAGCTATGAAGGGCTTAGATTTCAAACATTTTATTAAACAAACAATATTATATTATATTTATATTAAAATATCCTGTAAGTCTCTGGAACATAACTTTAGTATTGATATTTACATCCATAAATATGCTTTCACAAAGTGCACAGCTTTGTTAATACTGCTGCTAGGAAAGCTGTTTATAACCATGATTCTACCACAATTCTTATCAGTATATTTATTGATTGATTGATATTTCTTATCAGAATATTTATACGAGTTTTTCCCCTGAGCATTTTTCTGGACACGGCAAAAGCCACCCTCTCTATACCACACATACCCAGTCTTACCTTGTCTTTCTTTTCTTCACCCTCCCCTCATTACTTTTTTTCCTTAAAAAGCCCTTGAAAATACACTGAAATGTGCTGAAAAGCCATCTAAAAAGGAATGAGCAGTCATTTTGGTAAAAACACGTAACTTCTCTACACTGTTAAACCACCTGGTGCTCCAAGGACAAAGAAGCCATTCTGACAGTCGGCTTGTCAGCTCCTATCCATCCTGTGAACAAATAGCTCTTCAGGAAACTATTCCTTTGGCACTGACTTTGCCTCTCTCTAAAGAGGAGACATAATAGAATATCGTAAAAACGCCTTCTTCCAATCTCTCTTGAAATATTGTACACTCAAAATCCACTTGCTTTTCCTTTGTAACCTTCACTCTATTTCATGGAGCTCACAAAAGCGTGCTGATTATGACTTGATTCTTCAGATCCCCTCTTTTCACCTGAGAATACCCTGTCGACAAGCAAGGGAGCACAAGGCTTGTCTACACAGAGAGGCTGGTGTGCAGGGGCTGGGGCTAGCATTTCTGTTTGTGCAGTTTGTTTGCTATGCAGTGGTTCCTGGGAGCAGAGTTTGCACTGAAGACACCTCTAAGGCCTTATATATTTAATTCTGGTTATGGGTTGTACTTCTCCAAGGGTAGGAGTGGAGCAAATCACAGAATCACAGAATCACAGAATCACAGAATCACAGAATCACAGAATCACAGAATCACCCGGGTTGGAAGGGACCTCAAGGATCATGTAGTTCCAACCCCCCTGCCTAGCAGGGCCACCAAACATACACATTCAGATCAGGTTGCCCAGGACCCCGTCCAACCTGGTCTTAAATACGTCCAAGGACGGGGCATCCACAACCTCCCTGGGCAGCCCGTTCCAGGGCCTAACCACTCTCCTTGTAAAGAACTTCCCCCTAATATCCAACCTAAATCTTCCCTCCTTCAACTTGGATCCACTTCCCCTAGTCCTGCTATTGTCAGCCCTTTTGAAGAGTTTACTCCCC